>NC_138193.1:7037389-7097389 GCF_964194105.1 Spermophilus citellus
GGATGGCATGGTGCAATTGCTCTGATGTGCCATAGGAATGTAGGGAATTATTACTGTTGCTCGAATTATTATCCTTGATAGTTAGGACACTGCGCCCTGCAAAGGCTAATCTGAAACGCAGCGCACTCTACGCTCACCAAGCCATGCGATTGAGCATGGGCTTGGGTCATCACTGGAGAAAGGAGTATGTTTGCCTAATTTGCACAAAGCCACCAAGTTGGGCCAGCAAAAGTGTGTGCAAATGTGCAAAGTATGTCAAAACAACTCCTGGAAGCATTCCATCTCTGAGAAGTGCCATACACTTTAAGAACAGGAGACCCCCTCGCTTCTATCACCTTCTACATTGGCCTTTGACTCCAAGCTATACTATATCAGAAAACTGCATCTTGTTTTATATTTAGCCCATGTAAACACGGCCTTAATTTTTAGTTCACAAGAATATAAATGTGCATGGTGTCAGAAAGTTTTCATCAATGAAAGAATAGCTTGTTCAGTGGATAGAACAAATTCCTTCAAAATATTCTTCGATTGAACCATTCTGCTAAGAGTTATGTCATTCAGATGTGACCTCTGCACAGGATTCAATCCACTGTTTCCCAGAATGATCTTCTATGTGTTCTAAGCCTCTCCAAATAATCCAAATTAAATAAAAATCCACACTGTTACCCACTCTGCCCCTGCCTGCCTCGTTATCTTTTTTAGCAGTGAAATTAAGCTTTTGTTTTCTATTCCTCTACCTGGGGAACCTTCAGCAAGTCTTGAACCTCGGTATTGTCATCTATCAAATGGGAATGCTAAACTCCCTGCAGGATCAATAGGAGACAGAGAAGGTAAAAATCATGATGATCTTTTGACAATATCAGACCAAGCTCCCCAAGAATAATCGAAGCATGCCCCAAACATTGTAACTGTTCCACAGATGTGCTCAAAAGGCAGCCACAGACAGTGACAACAACCCCTGTCCCCTGTGAGTAGGGAAGAGTGGCAAGGCCCAGAAGACAATCTGTTGGTCTAGCCTAGATGAGACTGGGCACAACCACAAGAAGGAAAGCCAGCATGTCCCTGCCTGGCCTGGCACCAGCCACATGAAGAAGGCACCTCACCAGATGTTGTTTATGTAATGGAGTGGGGGTAGGATGCTGGAAAGGAGAGGTAGACCAGTAGTCTGATCACCCATTCAACAGCTAAGAGGAAGGAAATAACAGAACATCAGGGAGAAGCAAATCCAAGGATCTGAATTTAAATTTACAATGCCCTTCCCCATAGGAACAAGCATTCTGCAATAAGACCAGCCAACAGCAGCTCTTTCCTGTGGTGATGAGTTAGGGCCAGAAGATTGGCAGGTGATATGGATCCTGAGAACCAGACACCAACTGAGTACTCAGTACCCAAGAGTGAATGTAACATGATTTTTTTTATGGAATATTTTTCAAACAAAATGGACTTTAAAAATTTTCACCCTTTTCAAGGGCACCTAAATGCAGTTGACTTTCAGGATTGCCACACATAGGTGTGAAGGTTTTATTCCTCTCCATGCCCTGCCCGGGGTCCCCAGGTTGAAACCCTGGAGTAATTTCATTTGGGGATTGGGGGGCTTTGAGGATAATTTGGGGTGAATTGTGAATGTTCCAAAACAGTTGACATTGATAAAAGATAAAGTTACATATCTCAGAAGTCCTACTGTTTTCTTTAAGGAAGTGCAAAACAGAATAGCAGAAAGGCTCCTGGCTGACATTTGTGTTGAAAGACACGTACTTATTGTTTCTAGCATCTAAGTCTCAGAATCCTGAATGCCTTCCTAGTTTTGTGTTGCGAATAAAATCAACACTTCTCTCTAGAAGTTATCAGCTTGTCTCTACAAACACTTGGATGAATTGAGTGTCTACGTGTCTCCCTGTTAAGATAATCATGACAACTGGGTAAAATATTTATCAATAGAAACTTGAATCCAAAAACACTGAAACATTCACTGAGCAAATTGGCAGAAGACCTACGCTAAAGGTAGTCACTTCCTACATTATAAATATTAAAGACTAGATGGGCAAACTGGATTTATGGACAAAAATAATAAGAATTCACATTGATGGAGGTAACTCTGTCAGCCCCTTGTACATTAACTATTACTGTATATTTCTGTGGATTTCTTTATATATCTATCCTGCTGGTAGATGAATGTTTGTGTGTGTCTGAGTGGGTGTATATGTGTGAATGAAATGTGTGTGTGTGTGTGTGTGTGTGAGAGAGAGAGAGAGAGAGAGAAAGAGAGAGAGAATTATTGAAGATAAAGTATGTGTTACTCATGCTGGCACACAAGTATGCTAATTGACTAATTATTTATTGATTAGACAACTAAAGATGATTTTTAAAGCCCAGTTGGCCACAAATTATTGACTTTTTTCCCCTGTACTTAGGAAAACTGTTCTCTAAGTGAAAAATTATATTAACAGTAGTAATAAAAACAATTAGCATCTTTCCAAAAGCTGACATCTCAATTTTGTCTTCACATAGTGTCATGTCCTTATTAGAGTCAAATTTCTTAAAAATGGATTGGCATTCTAGTTACATTTTTTTTCAATCTTGGCAAATGGAAGAGTTTAGCCAAAGCTTTTTGATCTCCATTTTTCTCTATCCCAAGAATGAAAATTAAAAACAAGAACTACCTGACCAGGCAAAACCAGGGATACCTCTAGTCGGCCAGAGGCTGGCTGACAGTTCTGAAGGATAAGTGCAAGATCTGGAGACCCAGGAGGGATTTAAGGTGCCAGTGCTCACAAGAAAAAAAAAAACAATGCTGCTGTTGCTTAAGTAGAGGACAATACTCAAAACTTCCTTGACTCCACCTTCCTCTCCCCAGGACATCCTTGGTGGGCAAGGAGAGGGCTCAGGCAAAATCCTACCTGGTAGCTCCTTCTCCACTCTGCTGCTTCCTCCAATCACAGGCTCAGCAGAACAGCTTGACTGGTAGGTTCAGGAGCCAAGGGGGTCCTCCGTCCCCACTTGCTCTTGTTTGGGATGTAGCTTTTCCTACTAAGCAAGGAAGAAGACAGGTATCAATCAGAGGTCAAGCCCTTCTACTGAGCTTTACAAATGATTGCTCTGAACACATACTCTGCACGCAGTTATCAACCATGGGTTCGAAAGGAGTTTAGGAAGGAAAAAAATCATCACCATCATCCCTCAGAATATGTGGTTCCAGGATCTGCTTTGGATACCAGAATCCAAGAATACTGAAGTCATAGTTTATGCATATAACCTGCACTCATCCTTCATTATTATTAGTTTTGGTTTTTGCAGTGCTGAGGATCAAACCTGCAAAAACCAAAGGCAAGTGTTGTACTGGCCTCTGTATGCTTTCAACCATCTCTAGATGGCTTATAATCCCTCACCAATGCAAATGCTACATGAATAGCTATTACACTGTATTGTTTAAGGAATACAGATAAGGACCAAAATCTTTACATGTTCAGTACAGGGGAACCATGCTAGGCCTAACTACGTAGTTCAGGGCAGCTGTAAGGTATCATTGTGATGTGCATTTAGTTGAATCCTTGGATTTTGAACCCCCGAATGCAGAGGGCACACAGTATCTCTATGATCTTTGTCCAGGTATCCAAGTCAATCCTCTAAAAGCTTCAGGTACTGAAAACCATCAGACCAGGTAGAGAAGGGACCCGGGTTCAAGTGATATTTAAGGAGCATAAAAATCCAGGTCCTAGACACTCCTGGTGAGTTTAAGAAAGTTCATCCTTTACCCACCAATTAATTACCTAACTGAAGGCCTGAGGTCTGTTATCCTTAGGAAGAATTTTTCTCTGTCCAGTGATGTGTAGAAAGAACACAGTGAAGAAGTAAAGATTTTTGGCATCTCTGAGTTGAAGTCAATATTTGCATGAACTAGGTTGCCATGGCCTGATAAGGAAGTGTCACCATGGGACCCCAGTTGCTCACATGAGTAGCTGCAAATACTGATTCCAAAAATTTAAGCCAGCACAAAGAGAAGAAGGCGTCCCAATTCTGCTTGAAGGGGGGAATTTATCAAATGTTGGCCTGATGTTTGAGCAACGGATGGAGACAGGTCCTCTGAAGACAGCATTTTATATAACCAGAGTCGTGGGATCTGCCTGCATAAGGTCAAGTTTCCTTTTATGGGCAAGGAGTAAAGCTTCACCTCTTCTACTATATTAAAACCAAAAGCTTTCCACCTCTGGTGCAGCCAGGGCTTGAGAAGGTCAATGATCATTTTAAGTGATCTCTCCTTGCAAATCAACAGGTCTTTGTTGAGCGTATACTTTGTGAAAGCCACTGTTCTGGAGGCGAGAGCTATGTTTGCAATCCAAACAGATAAAAATTCCTGCCCCTATGGAGCAAAACGTGTGAATTGTTTGGATAAAAAAACGTCCCCACCCTCAAGTCTGCCTACAAAGGTGCTTACCAAGACCAACCAATTTCCTTTTTGTGCAACATCAGTTTTTCCAAGCTTTGATTACAAATAAAAGGGCCACTTCCTTGCAGTGATTAAAGATGGCAGCAGTGATGTAGAACACTCAAGTCTTCTGCTGCTGCAAAGCTGAAATTCTTGATGCACCGAACTGGTGAAAAATCTCAGTGTTATGGTTAGAGTTATGTTCAGCCAACCCTAGCATGGATCAGATCCAGGAATGAAGCACTGCAGGTGAGAGGTCAAATACGTGAGTGAGTACTGGTTCCAGTGGAGAGGCCTACCCACCTGGGAGCTGCACCTGAGACCACCCACTCGCCCCCACAGGCCATGCCCACACAGTATGGAACGTATCCTTCTGGGGCTGGGCAGGACCCCGTTGGACAGCAGCCAATCATTCAGAGGTAAAAGTTGCCCAGCTCTGACCACCTCCACCATCCAACTGCCTGTGTGGTAAAATAACTTGCCTGGGCTTGCTACGATTCCCTTTTTATCCTTCATTTTTCATTTGTCTTTATCAGCGGACGTCTGGAAAAACCTAATTGCTGTTATTTCCATCTTGAATGGGCTAATAGGTATCAGAGAAGGAAAGCTTTTTCCCCCACTTCTGAATTTACAAAAATAACAACAGCAATAAAAGGAAAGCCCATACAGATAAAGGAAATATAATTTGGTCTTTTGCCTTAACGAAATTTGCTTTCATTAAAACAGGGTATTCTGCAGAGTTCCTTGTTACTTTGGTGTGTCCTAGTCACCAGCATAAATAAACCCACTGCTTTAGAGCTGGGAAAGCTGCTATTTTAAAGATGAAAAAATTTCAGCTTCTGGATGGCTGCTTTCATTTAACACAGCTTCAAATGAATTTATGAACTGTTCTATAATGTTTTCTGCATACACCAAATGGCAGACTTTAGGCAGAAACCCAATATATGTTTAGTTAGTATATAATAAACATAATATTTACATGGGCTATGCACTGTGTTAAGAATCAAGAGCAGTTGCTCTATAAACTGTTATTGAATTCTCTAACATAGAGCCCTAAACCAAGTGGTCCATCAAGATTCCAGAAAGATTCTCGAGAGGAGACGCTGACCTCCTCCCAGCGCTTGCATGCACGTGAATGAACGCGTATACACGTGTGTATTTGTTGGCACATACATGTGCTATGAAAACTTACGTTTCCATTTAAATAAAAATCGCTTTAATCAAAGTCTTGACAACAATCTCATTTTCTTCAGTTGCTGGGATGGCAATGTAGTTTAAGGTATCATTTTCAACTTTAAAGTTGTCTCTGGGATATTGGCCACATTGTGTTGTTATATTGTGTGCATGTACAAATATGTCACAACAAATCCCATCATTACGTGCAACTACTAAACGCACTAATAAAAATATGGAATTTAAAAAAAAAAAAAAGAAAAGAATGTTCCAGGAGCTAAAAACAGAAAGAAAGAAAAATTTTAAATCCCCACAGATAGAGCAGCCAGTTCATTTCTTAAGCAATAAACAGAAAAGAGGGGGAGGGGTGCTGAACAAGCAAGCTTACCGGGAATGTTTTTCTTTGAAAAGCCCACTAGTTAGGCACCATAACAGTTCAGTTGATATTTTTACAGTGCAAACACGATAGTGGAAATTAAGTTGCCCCAGCAAAATTCAGTTTAGTGGAAATTTGTTATGAATAAAATGTTGCTGGTCGCCCTAGAACATTAAATTTATCCACCAAATAATATCTCAGAAATACCACTTCAGAAGAAATCAGCTCTAAATAATTGATAAATTTGGTTTGTTTCGAAACCTTTTGACCTTTGTAATAGAAAGTAAAAACACATTTCAGTTATTAAAGTCACATATATTCCCTCTGGTAGGGGAGCTTTTAATTTTAAGCCGGACTCTGTAGAGGCCATTTGATAAAGCTTAGAGAAATGTTTCAACTGCTGCTGCAGGATTTAGGTCAGCCTCCTTTGGGAAAATGGCAAAAGATAAATGTGTAGCTTTTCATAACACACAAGAAAACTTTGGAGGTTTTAAACATTAAGACCTATTGGAAGCCAAAGGGTTTTCTCAATGCCCCTTCTGCTAACCTCCCTCCCACACACCTCTTTCCCCCTCCCACTCTCTCCCCCTCCCCCGCCCTCACCCCCTCCATTTTCTTTGGAAAGAAGGTTTAAATGTTCATGCTGTTAAAATAAAGGAGCAGCAAATCAGAATATCCTATTAATGGAAGACACTTCTTTTTAGATAAGAGCTGTGGTTCTTATCTGCCGCATTTAGCACAATTCTTCTGAAGTTTCATACAGAATAAAGCAAGATACCATTTAAAGTATTTTCTTTCTTAAATCTTTTTTTCAAATACATTTATAAAATAAATAATTTTATCAGCTGTTTCTCTTCTATGATAAAGGCATAGCTTACTGAATTCCAGCATGACTTTTTATATTGTAAACAAGCTCACAAGCAATACAAAGGATTTTAGATTTTATAATATTCTTATCCAAATCATTAAGACATATTTACAAACACTACCCGCTAAAACATTTTTACAGTGGAAATGGAAGGAAAAAATTCACCTCTCCCTAAGATATGTGCTCAAATTACATAGCTCAAGTAAGAGGATTTTATAAATATTTTAGAAATGCTGCACCTGAAAAGCATATATTGAAATTATGTTTGGACTATCCATGTATATCTAGCACAGCCTCACTGATACTTGGACATTATGCAGTGTGAGCCTGTGAGGGCAAAGGATTATACCTAATATTATCACATTTCTTAGAAATCCAGCTGACCCCTTGGGCCCAGTACATGATTAGAAATATTCATTATTGGAAAACTTCACCCTAACTCAAACACTGGATGCAAGCAGGGGTGCTTATACAAGTCCTACCCCCCACTAACCCATTGCTTACAGGGAAAAATAATATTTTCCTAGAATTCTTGATTTTGTTTTTAAAGTTTTCCTACTAGAGAACCCATATTCCAAATCTCTTTGTTTCCACACATTCTGTCCCCAGGAGTCCCAATCCCCTCTCGATGCCTTCTCTAAGTTTTATCCTGGGCTATTGTGCCTTCTTCAGGTAGCTTTCTTCCATTTCAATTGCACCTGGCACTGTGTGTCAATTATAGAAGCTGGATTTTCAGGGCTTCTGGATAAAGAGACAGATGTGAAGTCTCCAGAAGATAAGAAAATCTTTCTTACCTGGATGTGCTGGTCATGGTGAAATATAATGGTAATTGAACCAACTTCTTTACTTGATTCTGAAGTCACCGGACTGAAAGAGTTTTGGGAGTTGATACAAAATGATAAATGTGTGTGTGTGTGTGTGTGTGTGTGTGTGTGTATGTGTGGTGTGTGTGTTTGTGTGTGTGTGTTTTATTCAGCTTTTTCACTGCTGCAACTAAAAGACCTGACCAGAACAATTGTAGAGGAAACAAAGTTTATTTAGGGGTTCTCAGTTTCAGAGGTCTCAGTCCTTGACAGACAGCTCCATTCCACAGGGCTCAAAGTGAGGCTGAGCATCATGGCAGAAGAGTGTGGCGGAGGGAAGCAGCTCGCATGATGGGCAGAAGGAAGAGACAGACACTCCACTTGCCAGATACAAAGTATATACCCCAAAGACATGGCCCCAATGACCCACCTCCTTCAGCCACACCCTACCCACCTTCAGACACCACCCAGTTAATCCCATCAGGGGATCGATTCACTGATCGGGTTAAGACTCTCATGATCCAATCATTTCATCTCTAAACCTTCTTGCATTGTCTCACACATGAGCTTTTGGGGGACACCTCACATCCAAACCATAACTCTACATACATATATATAGAGAGAGATAGGTATAGATATACATATACCACACATACACACACAAACATACGTAAGAGACAACTTTTTGTCTCTTAATATGAAAATAGTGGAAGTTTACAAAAAAGTGAAAAGAAATGGCTGAGGAAATTAGAGCAAGTACGTATCTCTGTGTCTGAGGAGAATCTATGAAGTACCAGGCAACGCAACACCCCACAACAATAAATATCACAATCTCCCTAGATATAAAAGACCTACCCAAAGAAGCCCTGAAAATCAACAAAAACCATGAGACTCTAATGTATTAGTGTCTTCTAGGCAACGAACAGTCTTGTGGACAGGCTTTTTTCTCCATGCACCAGTCCATGCCGACACATGTTTGCATGATTACATCCCACTCTCTTGCAGAAGAATCATGGTTTATCTTCATCAGGGATTTGTGCTTCCTTAACATATAGTTAAATTTTTATCTTTGGAACCAATTGGCTGAAAGTAAATGATGTGTGCCTCAATTCACAGTGAAAAGTGGATTTTAAGGGACTAGCGTCCACACCAATTATGATATTATAACAACAGAGAGAGGAAATGAGTGCTGTGAAGCTACGGAAAAATTAGAACCCTTGTGTATTGCTGATGTACATGTAAAATGGTTCAGTTGCCCTGGTCACAGAATTGTTAGGCACAGCGTTACCATATCACCCAACAATCCCACTTCTAAATATATATCTTAAAGACGATGTGCACATCCATGTTGGTAGCAGCAGAATTCACAACAGCCCCGAGGTGTAAGCGATCCAGATGGCCCTCAACACGTGAATGGATAACCCACATGCAATATATATGATGGAACATCATCCATCCTAAAGAGGGAATGAAGTTCTGACACATGCCACAAATGCATGAAGGGGGAGACATTCTGGCACGTGAAAGAAGGCAGACACACACAAGCATTGCATGATTCCACTTATTACCTAGAGTGGTCAGGCTCACAGAGACAGGGAACAGAATGGTGGCCCGAGGGGTGGGAGCATGCGTGGGGGGTTCTCAGTGTCTATTGAACACAGAGGCTTAGTATGGGAAGGTGAAGTAGTTTTGGAGATGGATGGTGGTGATAGTTGTACAGCAACGGGAGTGTACAATGTGAATGTCACTGAACTGTACACTTAAAATGGTTCAACTATGCATTTTATGTTATGGATACTTTACCATGATAATAACTTAAAACAGGACCAATGTGGCCTTTCACTGGAATTTCATGACAAGAATCAGTAAATCAACTATCAGCACATCAACTGGCAATGTTATCAAGAATTAAGGACCTTGCTATTAAGATGTTTGCCAAATAATCTATGTGTTTTCTTTATTTTTCCAAATGCTAGTTCTGGCAAAGATTAAATTTAAAGCACAATTTGAGAAAACCTTCACAGCTCTCCCAAAAGATGCCTAATCATTTACCCCTGAAGCCTGCTTTTGTTATACCTATTCCTCACTCAACAACTCCTTCCTCAAAAGACTTTTTTTGTCTGTGTTCATAAGCTCTGATTTGTGAAACACAAACTGATGTCGAGAGTATTCAGTATATAGCACCTCGTTTAGTGGAAAAAGTTGTTGCATTTTTTAATATCTCTTTATTCACGCATCTTTAGGGTTTATCCAAAAAAATGCTTAACTATGATGAATCTTTTACTCTTACGAATGCAACGAGAGAACTCCGTTCAGTCTAAAAAGATATCATTTTACTCATTTTGAATTATATACATCATATTTCTATACTATTCCTGTGATACTTTAATCTGCATATCCTACTTTTATAATTGAAAAGAAAAGATTATATAACTAAATGAATTCCATTTCTTTTCAAATTCAGATTAAATTCATACAGATACAGCCTACATGCTTGGCTAGTTGGATTTTAATATAAAACCTTATGATACCACATGGGTACCTCCATTCTACTTTTAGCCAAGGGCTAATCAGTGTCTAATTTCTTTGAATCTTTTACTTGAAATACTTATAATATCTGCCCCAGACATGCTCCAGACTGTGTATGTATTCCCCAACAAATCAGGAAATCTGCCTCTGTCAGTTATACAACAATGATCCTAGCCTCCAAGTCTAGCGCCATTTTTGATTCATTGCTTACCTTCAGCATTCACCCATTCACCTATCATCAAGCCTGTATTGACTACCCACTAAGTGTCAGGCTCTTTCTGTCTCTGGAAATTTTCAAACCCTTTCCCTTTCTGGTTTCCATTGTTATTGCAATTCAGGTCCCTTTCACTTGTGACCTGAATACCATCAACTATTGCTTTTCTTTTCTTTTCTTTGCTTTACCCACTCCCTTGCCACTCACCCCAGCAGACATCAAGCCTTTAGTTATTCAATAATATCTTGGAAATGTGTCCTTCCTAAAGTCATCCTACCACCCAGAAATACACTCTACTGGTTTACATTCTACTGCCTCAAATCCAAGCTCATTTAATCATTAGATATTTATGAAATATCTGGTGTACCTATCAAGACTGCACGAGCAGCCCTCCTGTCTTTCCAACCCAGAACCTAGCATGAGCTCCATCTGACAACTGTGCTCGGTGTATTCCTGCCTCTACACCTCCTATGCCCTTTCTTCGTTTCTAGTCCTCTCTGTTTTCCTTTCCTTTATATACTTCTTTGATTTTTTTTCGGATAATTTTAAACTTGGTAGATGTCATGTTTCCCTGAAAAACATGTAGTCAGTTCAATCCAGTTTCATATCTATTCTTTACTGTCCAGCACCATTTTCACCAACCCATTTATAAGGGCTTTCAGAGGACAGTCCATGTCGGATTCTCTTCTGCAACTTCTTTGGGGGTGGCAAGACTACTGTGCATGTAGAGGACTTTAACTACTTCAAGAAAAGTAGAAGCAAACAAATGTTGTTCATGATGATTGAATCTGAACTGGTAAACTCTAGGAGAAAGTGTGTCTTCTCCAGGAAGTCATTTGGGAAGGGTCAGATCATATTTCAAGAGCATTTGACACCCACCCAAGATAAGAACTATTCCAGTAGATAAGCATGCTGGGTATGAAAACACATTTTGGGAACTTTTGAGCTACAGTACTTCTGATTACTTGCCCACTCCAGGTCAGAAGTAACCATAAATGTTTGAATTAATAGAATCAGTGGGATTGTCTAAAATGTTCCCATAACTGGGATCTTGGCCTGGACTCCCAAGATGATTTGCAAGTGCAGACCCTGTCAATATGTTTCTGGAGAGTCTAATGAAAATGCAGAAATAAAAGGTAGAAATTGTGTTTCCTGCTTGGCTTAAATGAGGGAAAGTTTGAAGGGTACGAGTTGCTTCGTCCTTGGCCATGAGACAATCGTATCAGAGTGTTCTGTTTTGTTCTGGCTGGATAGTGTCTACTTATCAAAAGCAGGAAATTGCATTTTAACGTGGATCTGTAGGATGCCAGGGAGGGATTGGTCTGGTTAGGAGGGTGGAAGTGGGAGGAGTAAGGCAGAGAACAGTCAGTACTAGACAGTCACCAGGCCTATAGCCATCAGGATGTGGGCAGGAATCGAAACTGTATTTTTTTAAAAAGAGAGAAAAGACATGGGTGAAGACGTGTCTTGTCTAGATGTGTAGAGATTGAGGAGTTATTTTTCTGATCTGGAAGAAACTCCACTAGAGAGCTGGAGCCCTCTACCAGCTACATAATATGAATGCTGATTCAGTTAAAGCCCTGAAGAGGAAATAAACAGCAAAGTCGTCTGATACCAGATTACAGGCATCATTGATATTGAGATAGGAATATCTACATGCCGTGAAAGAGCTTGGGGGGGAAATGAAGAGAAAGCATATTTTGTGAGCAGTCTTTTGTTTATGCTCAGTTTATAATGAATGTGGTAAGAGATTTGAGGACTAATTTTAGCTAATGAAAAGACAATGAGAGCTATTAGGGAATTTTAATATACAGGAATATGAAAGCCAAATCACATTTATTCACTCTTCTGTAAACAAAAGCAAATAAATACTAATTGGACATTTAGCAATTAAAATTTGATCTAATAGCATGCACAGAACTACTTGATTCTTACCTTTTAAGAAGGTGTTCGAAAAGCACGGGATTCACTCATTAAAAGATGTGTGTGCATGAGTGTGTATGCCTGAGTGCTTGTGTGTGTTCCAAAGAAATGGAAAAGGCAAAGATAATCTTCAAATATAAAACACTCAGCAAATAAACACACACACGCGCACACACACACACACACACACACACAGGAGGAAATGTGGAATTTGTTTGAAAGCAAAACAGCATGAGAGTATTACTAAAATTACAACTAAAAGTCTAACTTGGAAGTTGGTCCTCTTTCATTCTTTTATCTTCCTATAGTAACTCAGCTCACATTATAACTAACTTTCTGACATTATGTGGTAAATAGCAACTTAAAAGCACACAAACACTACTGTATTTTTCCACATCTCAGTTTCTTTGCTTCTTCTTGCCTTTGTACAGTAGTCTTTCAATAAGGAAACCTCCAGAGTGAGGTTTGTTTGTTTTTGTTTAATTTTACTGTAGTTGATACTCCATCCTCTGTAATAACATTAAAGGTTTGCAAATCAGAAAATAAACCAATTCAACTAAAGGTTTATCTTCATTTGGAAAGTCCTGTGTTTGAGAATGATGTACACAGACTTGGAAACAGATTATTTACTGGATAGACTTTCTATATTATAGTTGATATAATCATAAAAGCTGAAGACATTTTAAAGGTAGAGCTACAAAAAAAAAGAGGGAGAAATTTTTAAAGAAGCAGCTTCGGTGTCATTTTTAAAAACCTGAATGCTTGTAAATTTATTTAATTAAAATGCTGAAGCAAAAGAGTTCATTTTGTATCACGATATTTACAAAAATGAGGCTGATTTTTTTTTAAGAGTTTGTCATTGGAAGTGCCTAGGCTGTATTTACTTTTTATTTACTTACATCCCAAGCAGCTCTGGTTAAAACATAGTTAATCTACCAACTGCAATTAGCCAACTGTCAAAGGCTCAACTTCCAACCCACGACAAGCTTCATTTAACTGAATTGAGAAGTGGAAGTTTGGATGTTTCTTTTTTTTTTTTTTCCCCCAGGAAGGTGGCTTGTTTCCTTATTTCCTGTCAAGAAAGCCAAGTTCTGTGACCTATGGCTAAAAGGGATCTTTGTAATTAAGACGGAGTCTCCAAGTGAACAGTTCTCACAGTAGGAGGAAAATTTAAAAAAAAAAAAAAAAAAAAAAGGAGGAGGAGGCTTGACACCACTTAAGGAGGTCATCTGAGCACTGCCAATGCAGGTGCAGCCCGCTGGCCACCTCTGCTGCCATTGGTTCTGTGTCCATCTTATGGGGCGCAGAGTCTATTAAGACCTTGGCTAGTGGCCTATCACAGGGCCGTGCTCCCTCCTCGCTGCCTGCGCAGAGACGACCAGAAACCGATCAACCGTGTCATATCAATAACATTCTCACACCAGGTTGTGTAAATTGATCTTTTACAATTTCTCTCGGTGACAGTCTCTGTAACCAACAAGATAAATCATTCCTCCTGTGGCTTTTTTATTGATTGCTGAGACCTGTATAAAAATTACACTGCTCAAGCTGTGAAGTGAACATCCTCATAAAAGAAGACTTTTCATTTACAATCAAAATATGTTGGGGTCCAGATCAAGTGCACATATACTGCCTCAAAACTACAAAAACAGTGAAATTTAACAGACTCGGAGAAAACAAAAAATTAGAAAGAAATGCACCACCCAGCCTAGCCCAGCAATCACAAATTTCAAGAATGGGCATAATATATCTCAAATTGAGACCATTATTTTTTTAATCAGAAAATTTTTAGATATTTTATTTGAAGATTAACCTCACCTTTATCACCATCTGATAAAGATGAGACAAGGGGGGGGGGCACAACTAAATTAAGTCTTTGCAATGGAGTTCAATAAACCAATACAAATTGCCTCATGATTATGATCTCAGTTCTTGTTAATATATTAAGCATAAGAACCTAAAGTCCTTTTTCTTTGACACACAATCTTTGATATCTTAGACAAATCACATCTAGGGCAACACACACCTCAGGTATGAAACCATGTATTTTAAAGAAATTTAATTTGCATTATTTAGTGATCCTAAAAATGTCTTTACTTCTGCCTTAAAGAACAATTAAAATTTCTGGAGTGCTTAGAATTTGTTGAAATGTTGTCAAAATACAGACAATTGATATCTTTGAATGTATATTTTATGTAAATAACGTCTTATAATACAATCTTTCATTTCTTTTCAGTCCTAACTTTATATTCTACTAAAAGGAATAAACCCATTTGCAATGCAAAAACACTGTTGGACGAAAAGTTTTTAAAGTGGGAAGTCTGCATTTTACCTCTTAAACTTCTCAAAGTTTTCCTTCAGGTGCCCAATTGGGAATCTCCTACTTATAAATGTGGTTGCTCCCAGAGACACCACCTCCTCTCCAAAATCCACTTTTTTTTTTTTTTTTGCAAATTGCAAAAGAAAACTGAATTTTTTTTTTTTTTTTTTTTTTTTGCATCATGTCAAAAGAGGAGTTCATGACTTTGATAAAGAGAATCACCCTAAGTTATCACTGCCCGAAAAGCCACTTTCTATGCAGGTCCTGTAGGCGGGTGCTGTGTTTCAACTCAAAAAGCATTTCACAGACCTAAGAATCTGAGCATAGCCTTTTGTACACATCTAAGAGAGAGGACAG
This sequence comes from Spermophilus citellus, assembly GCF_964194105.1. Taxonomy (NCBI): domain Eukaryota; kingdom Metazoa; phylum Chordata; class Mammalia; order Rodentia; family Sciuridae; genus Spermophilus; species Spermophilus citellus. The sequence goes on from NC_138193.1 coordinate 7,052,376, forward strand.
AGATAGTCCTTTTTGTCCATTCCCCCTTGAGCCTTTGCCCGGTTCCTCTGAAGCTGCCTCTTTATTTTGCAGGTTTAGAGAAGGCCCTTTCAATGGAACAGGCCAAAGAAGGAGGGGGAGGGAGAAGGGTTGTTTGGACCCAATGTCCTCACTGTGAGACCGTGATAGTGGGTTGGTGCTAAGACACTTTCATTGAGGGAAAAAATAAAAAAAAGCAGCACTGAGCAAGCACACTGGGAGCAAAGAACATGGAAAATGAAAATCTGCCCTGGCTCTGCCCTGGCTCAGGATGCAAGGTTAGGAAGGGGATGGCTGCACGCGGGGGTGAGAGGTGACGGAAGCGGGAGGGGCGTCCTCCATACGAAGAGAGTTTTTGCAAGTGCTGATCGCCGAGGACTGGTCCTCAGCTCGCCCCCGCTTCTTGGCCGCCTGGTCCACGTGGCCCGGTCCCAGCTCCCGGCAGGGCGGAGTGCAGCCGGTGTTGGTATCTGCACGATTCTTGCGCCCCGGCACAGAGCCCCCACTGTGCCAGGGCTCGCCCACTGCCTTTGGTTCTTTGTAACTCTCGATGGAGTGCTTTGCGGGGCTTTGTGAATTCCTCTATCCAGCATATTTCCTATGGGTATTGACCGTCACCAGCCAAACCCCGGCGCAAACCACCACTGGCCGCGAAGGGCGCGAGCTTTAGCTGGTTTGGGGCGTTTTGAGTTTCCACCCCCCTCCCCGCGTGGGAATGCCAGGTCCCGGCGCCCCACTCGGGGGCACATCCTCTCCATTTCTCCTCGCCGGCGACCGTGACACGCCTGTGGCCGCACATTGTCAGCGATTGTGGGAAAGGGCCGCGAGCCTTTCCGCCGCTCTGGGCCGCCCCTCAAGAGGGAACAATCGGGCTACGCGGAGCTGGCGGCGGGGTCAGCGCGGCGCCCGGCACAATGGGCGCGGCGCCCGAGCCCCTGACAGCGCCATAAATTGGCGGTGCAAAGCCGAGCGCTTGGTGGTCCCCCCTGGAGAAAAGACCCGCCGCCGACAGCGCGAAAAGGCGAGTCCGGGAGCCAGGGGCGTTTTTTTTTTTTTTCTCTTCCAGATCACCTTGTTGGAACTTGGGTAGCAGAGGTCAGAGGACAGGCACAATAGCAGGGTCCAAGGGTGAATCCCAGGAGGCCAGCGCAGCCTGGCTCCCAGGTCGAGCAGAATGAATGGGGTGGGGGCCGACCTCGGGAGCCCAGAGCCCCCCACCCCCAAGTCCCGGTCGGGGGCCAGCCTGCCGGGTCGCAGCTGGGGCCCCACCCCTGCCCCGAAGAGAAAGGAAAGGTCCCAGCTTGTAAAAGGGACGGCTGCTGTTCACAGTCAGAACTTTGGGTGTTGTGTTTTGATCTGTTTTTGTTTTTCCTTAATTTCTTTAGTACAGATCTTGTCAGGCTGGAACAAGATAAAAATCACTATATCTGGGTGTTCCTTTCAAAGGAAGATATATATATATATATATATATATATATATATATATATATATATATATATCTCAAAGTATCTGGTGAAATGTCTTTATTTTAAACCACAACAGTTTTCTAAAAAAAAAAAAAAAATTAAGAGAAATTTCAGAGAAATAAATGATATAAGTAAATAATATAAAGTTGTCCTTTTTGATTTTATGTAGCCTCCGTATGGCATCTCTGAGACAAAGAGAGAATAGGAGGAAGGAAGCTGATTTGCGGTTTTAAATGAACTTTAAACTTGAAAATTGCATTTAATAATGTTTGTGAAAATAACATCAATATATGTAGCCAGATATCTGGTTTTAGTAGGATGATTCGGGAGTTTCTGTCTACTTATCCCAGGCTTGTTACTGCCAAACTCCTCTGTTCATCGCATCCTCCTAAAATTCATGAATCTCAACTAAATGAGCCCAAAAAATTGGTTGCTAAGACATGGTAACTGTTTATGTTTGAAATTGTGTTTGTTCTAGTTGGGATAGGAGGAGTTTCTATCTTTTAAAAAAAAAATCTTTTGGAGGTCAGAAAGTGACCCTTTGGAGGACACAGCATCTAGAGAGTATAGGACAGTGAGAAAGCTGAGTCATTTTCCCTGTCCTGAGAAGCCCTCTGCTCAGTACTGAGCACTTGACATTCCCCCCAACCCTGCATCCTCCTTTAAGGCTTCTAAATCACAAGGAACTGCACACAGCTCAACCTTGTTGCTAAAAATGAAAAGAAAGCCCATATTTGCAAAGACTACCCTCCCAAATCCCTTCTTGGCTAGAAGGGGGTTTCCAGTGCTCCCAGCAGCAGGGTACCGGATGTGGGAGTAACATCCACTTAAGGTTCCCTTACCACAGAGGGCAGCGACCCCAGGGATAAGAAATGGGCAGAGGGAGAAGGGCCAGTAATGTTATTTGCTTTACCTTCCCCCACATGCCTGTTACACCAGCTCCCATAATGGGGCCCATTATTGATAGCATCTCCTGGACTCTTGTTGGGTAGACAGGGGTGTGGCCCCAGATAATAGTAGTGTCAGGTGGGAGGGAACATGGGTCATGGGACTCAAATGGGTGGCTAGCAAGGCAGAGAGGAGCTAGGGAGAGGAAAGGAGGTATGCTTACATAGAAAAGTCTTGAACCACTTGTTTTAGAGGTAAGCTGAAGGATTGTTTGCTTGATCTGAATTCTTTTCATTTTCTCCAAGGCGATGTCTTATTTTGGAATTTTCACGTTGGAGAAAGAACACTGTGGGATGAGGAGGAGAAAAAAAAAATGTAGCTCTCAGTAGCCCAGTCCTAGGAAGCAATACTCTTTATACAGACCCACGAAGTTAGATAAATACATATCTAAGAGTAATTCCTGAAAGTGTGAAAAGAAAACTTACTCCTGAGGTAAATTGGATTGAGTCACTCTGTTAACCTGATTAACCTTCCAACACAGGACTGGGCTTCCTGAGGGTGGGTGATAATTGCTAACTTCTCAGGGTAGAGTTACTGAGAAACCATTTGGAGATACAAAGGACATAGTATATGTTCTAAATGAGAGCCCTAAATTAAGCAGAATAACAATTTTGTTCACCTAATTCAAGTTATTTCCAAAGATTTCTGTTAAAATGTTTTTTTTTCCATAAATTGTATACAAAGAGAAGTCAAAAGCATATCTTTCAAACTGGGATGATGGGGGGGGGATCACTCATAAGTAGAATTCCAAGTAAGACAAACACAAAATTTCTTTAAAGTGAAAAATGAGGGAGTCAGAGGAAAGGAAGATAGTATTTTCCACGTGAGAGCCTATTATTTTTGTGAATATGATATTTTTAGAAACATAACCTAAATGCAGAATTCCCAAACTCTCCCCAAAAGTTTATGTTGAAAACAAGACTAGTCTATACTACGTGGTGAAAGGAATTCCATTCTGTTCTCTACTGGAAGCTGAAAACAAAGTCCTTTTCCATTAGCAACCTGTTATTTCAACGTTTAATAATATTGCTATTACCTCGAGTGGTTTAAAAACAAAAGTTGGAGTGCCAAAATAAACTTGAATGATATTTTGGAATTAACATCCCTACAGACCTTACGTTGTGCACCGTTTAGTTCCTCTAAACAAGTCAAACGACTGAAATCACAGCATTTATTTGTGATATTCATGTCTTCTTCATCCCCCATTATTTAAACAGATGTGAGCATAGGAAAGTGCGTGGTTTTCCTGTTCCATTTCCCATCCTCTGAAGGAAAAGACCAGATAAACTTCTGGATTCCTCAGTGATTCCATTCAGATGTTCCCCGTAGAAAGCCTGAATGATTTCTCTGTGTCCCCTCCATTTCCAAGTTGTTGGAATAATGCATTTAGAAAAAGAGGGAAAAACAGAATAAAAGGAATTATTATTCTAACCTGGCATTATAAGCAATGTCACATGTTCTTAAAGAATTGTTTGTGTAGTGAAGAGATAATAAAACGTGGCATAGGGAAGAAAGAAAATACAGCCGGGAGGCCCTGCTGCTGACTGTGCAGAACAATAGGCAGCCTCTAAGGATTCTTGCCTGAAGTCCTGGCTCTGCCATCAAATCACGGTATGCCTTTGGGTAAGTCACTTAACCTTTCTGGGTCTCAGTTTCCCCATGGGCAGAATGGCAGTTATTATAATAGCCCTCCTACTAGTATTTCCCAAAGAACAATGATTACAAATGAATGCGAATCATCTTGTGTGTGTTGAAAATGACATACCAGTGCTGAGAAATAGCATAAGCTGGTAGTTCACGGTATACTTTTCCAGAAACAGACAAATATTGCCCACATGGAATGATAACAGGCCTTAGGGCCCACCATGAGAATCAGAACCCAGAGAATCCTTCACAAAGAATTCATGCTGAGTCAACTGGGCCAAAATGGTCAAGTGGGAAAGAACAGTTAACTCCCTTAAAAAAAAAATTCAAATTATTGTCAAAAGTGACGTTGCTATAACAAACCACATGATATACTTAGTATTAGTCTAAAACAGTTATAGAAATATTGGATGGATATTCCATATTTTCCATGTGGATGGTAGGTATACAACTTAGAAAAATATATTTTGTATTTTAAAAAACAAGCAGGATGTTTAGCATTTATGATGCATCTGACCAAGGACAGTTTCACACATAGTCTTTAAAGGAATGGGAGGACATGTAACTCAATATATCTATAATGCTTTACTTTCTTTTGGACCCAAGCTAACTAAGGTCTTTATTTTTACCATATTTTTAAGAAGAAGTTGGAAAATATTTGACATACAACAACCTGTACTTTTGCAAAAGTTTTACCTTTGAAGAAGCAAAATGCTCAGATTTAAAGACAAGCAATGAAAGTTATATTTAAAGGCACATTTAAAGTCATATGTGTTTTTATATAAAATCTCAGCAGTGAGAAAAAGGACAAATGGAGAGCATATAATATAACAGTAAAAGTTTAGTAGCCCACATATGGACAGAATTATCAGGAATTAATAAATAAAGATGAATAATTCAATAGGAAGAAAAGCATAGTTGACATGACTAACCAATTCTCGGATGAAAATATATTTAACCTCTAATAAACTAACATTGAAATAACCTATGCCATGCATGGGGCAGTAGATGAATACATTGATTCTTTACTTTCTGAAGAAATTACCAGAAGAAACTATAATACTCCAGTTAAAGTGCTATTGCTTTATTCCAGCAATTTTGCTTCTTGGAGTTTGAGGTTTTAAAAAAAAAATCATCATCATCATCATCATTGTATCATAAGATTTAACTAGAAAGGTGATTATTACATCATTGCCTTTTGTATCGTACAAACAGAAGCAATTCTAAATGTGCAACCATGGCGCCATTGGATAAATAAACCATGTATGTGCATAAAACACATTGTACATTGCAAATAGAAAAGGATGCTGTGAAATAGAAGAATTTAAAAATGGAAAGAGAATATTCAAAATGTGTTAGGTGCAAAAGTACACAAGAAACAATACACATGTGTGGTTCTATTTTAAACAAAAAAGGAGGAACTATTGGGCAAGAAAAGCTAGTCTATGCTTCGCCATAACAAAAACTCAAAAGTTCAGGTGGCTTGCGACAACAAAGGTTTAGTGCTCATTCATGTTCCACTTTGGGGACAGCAGGCAGTTCTGTTCCGTATCTCCTCACTCTTGACCCAGAGGTGACACAGTCACTGTTTCAGAACTTGAGAACTGGACTCCCCCCCCAGCAGCCACTTGGCACACTGACTACTTGAAATGGGGCTAGTGAGAACTGAGATTGCTGTGTTAAAAACATACCTGATTGCAAAGACTTTGTCCAAATATTAAAGAAATACTAGAGACTGTGCAACGTCTCAATCTTATAATACTGATTTCACTTAAAATGATAATATTTTGAATATAATAGGTTATAGAAATGTATTATTAAAATTAATATTACCCTGTTTTCTTTGTTTTTGAAATTAATTCTATTTCTTTTGTTACTTGAAATTTTAAAATAGCACAGTAGCTTACGTTTGTGTGAGCAAAAGTCTTTTAGTTTCTTGGCCAATGCAACCAAAAGACCCAGCTAGCACAACTGTAAAGGAGGAAAAGTTTATTTGGGGCCTTGCAGTTTCAGAGATCTTGTCCACAGAAGGCCAGCTCCATTCCTCAGGGCTCAAGGTGAGGCTGAACATCATGGCGGAGGAGTGTGGCAGAGGGAAGTAGCTCACATGATGATCAGAAGTAAAGGGAGGCTCCACTTGCCAGATACAAATACCCCACAGCCATGCCTCCAAAGCCCGCCTCCTCCAGCCACACCCCACCTGCCTCCACTTACCACTCTGTTAATCTCATCAAGGGATTAATTCACTGATTGGATTAAGGCTTTGACCAGTCATTTCCCCTCTGAACCCTCTTGCACTCTCTCACATGTGAACTTTTGGGGGACACCTCAGATCCAAAGCATAACACAGTGTCCAGTGAATCTTGAGCTTGCAACTAAATGGCTGGAGTTAGTCACATGACCCCACCTAATCACTGGAAAGTCCAAAAAAGCAATCCCGAAATGCTCGTGGAAGGCAGCCAATGGGAAACAGTTGGTGAATAGTTCTAATAAATGCCACAGGGGGGAAAAAAAAGAAAGGGGAATGGGAGAAAAAGAGAGAGAACACAATTTTTTAAGACTATATTATTTACTTGAGAAACCCTTGGGACTACATCTAAGATTTAAGCAGTCCACCTCAAAAACGGTGAGTAGATAACATTCCTAAATGTTATCTACTCTTTCTGCTCCCCGACAGCTGAAGGAGAGAGAAATGCCACATGTATGAAAATATCTTGAGCAGAAGGCTGGTAACACCGCTCAGAGGTAGAGCACTTACCTACCCCGTGTGAGGTCGCAGTTCCATCAATAGCTCTGCAGACAACAACAACAACAAAAGAACACAAAATCTGTGGACAAAAAGAGAAATAAGGATCAGCAACAATTCCGAGGAAAAAACGAACACACACACACACACTAACACACGCACGCACAAATTTGCAAAAAGTAAACTTTGATTTGCTATTGAGCTGCATCTTATCTGTACAACTCCATGTACTGAGCCCCACGGATGAGGAGTAACAGGGATTTATTGACTGATCAGTTGATGGATATTTTTCTCCTGAGGGAAGCTGAGGGGTCCGCAAGTGTATGTGTGCACAGATATGTCCATACATATTGACAAACCTGGATTTTACACACTCCAAAAGCTTGGCGTCATTACTGCTGAATGATAAGATCCCCTGTGATTTTTAAATCTTTTCTCTTTGCATATCTTTATTTGCAGATTATTTACAAAAAGAAAAAAAACAATGTTCAAAATTACTTGTCATGCCTGTTGCTCAGGACTGAAAATAATATGTGGTCATACTGAATTTAACTACAGGAAGAGGCGATAGTAGAGTGTGCTTTCTAGAGAAGGACTTCCTGGGTTCAAAATAGTGGCAGCATGACCACCCTTGACCTTCACCTCTCTTGCAGGGTTAATCCACCTGAAAGATGCGGGTAATATCAGTGCCCACCTCGCAGAGTTGTGTGTAAAACTTTAAGGAGATTAGATATGTAAAGAAACACCACCCAAAGAAACCTTTCCTAAACGTTATGTACTCCTACTGATTTGTAGCCCTCTTTCGGTATTCAATTTTAAAATGAAGATCAGAATCAGCGGAGACCCACTCCAGGCTCCAGCTGATGTTTGGAGAAGCATCATATCCCCTTCATCCTGCTCATTACTTCCCTTTGAAGAACTCTAACTGGGAAATGCACTTATTTCCCTCATGTCAGAACAAGCCATTGATTTGTCAGGAGAAAAGTACAAAGACTTTCACATTTTTTGCTGCTCTGTCTCCTGAATTAACACTCCACTTTTGATTTTAAGAGAGCAAAACACCATTTGGTGTTTTAAGAGTGAATAAAATATATAAAAATGAGAATGGCTTTGACTACTTAATATCAATGTGAATGAACCTAAAGAAGTGAAATTCTGTATATTACTGCTTTCATTTTAAATGGTTTTAGCAACCTCAAAATGAATAGACAATTTTGTTTCATTCCCTTCAAAATTACAAATTAATATTTTTAAGAGATGGCGTTAATAAGCATTTGAGTTGAAACATATTAAAAACTATAAAGGTTTCCTCCATGTGGCTCCGAGTTTTGCTGCATAAACTGACAGAGTTGTCATAAAAATAGTAATATCATGCAATACTATATTTGTATTCCTCAGTTCAATTGCTTTTTATTTTCTAACTGTAGGCAACTAAGACATGCCTGGATGAAGTTTCCTAAGAACAAAATAATTAACCCAACATTTATCCAAAATGCTGAACTTCCTTGCATAATTCTTCAAGTAAATATCCTGCCTTTGATGGGGATGTACAAATGGTTTCAACCTGAGGCTTAAAAAGTTGCCATAAACTATACTGATTAATCAGGAACACCTTGTAATTTGTTGCACTTGAAATGTAGCTACCTAACTTCCTGAATGTTTTAACAACACACCTGTAAATTTGCACAACCAAAACTCTACCTCCCAGAAGTAAAGAGATGGTGCCAACAGTCACAGAAAGTACGGGAAGGATAAATCTCAAAAGCTGTTTCTTTACCCTCTGCACCCTCAAAGTGAAATCAAGAATTAAAACAGATTGCAGATTTGGAGGCCAATTTAAAAAACAAAAACAAAAACTTTAGGCTTTATTGTTTTACTAGTTGACGTTTTTTCTTTTTTTAAATAGAACTTTCTAGTCAAATGTTTTAGTTCTTTGTCTCTTTTTAATTTTTTAATATGGGTGGTCTTATTGTAAAATTCTGTTGAGGTAATATATACATGCTTGCTCTAAAATGCAGATATTAAGAGATTTTATTCATAACAGGCTAAATTTGTCTCTTGTGAAAGATTAAAAAAAAACACACTTTAAAGTTGATGAGTCCATGATTTTAAGTAAAAATCCTCATTCAAATGTGATTGCTTTATCAGTCTAACTCTGGTCAGAGTAATTTGTGTTCTTTCTATATATTACTCCAACTATAATAAAACAGTTGATGCAAATGTGAAATTGTTGCTTCTTCGGAATATTTCCAACCATGTAAGGTTGTAATGTTAAACTCTCATTCAAGATCAAAATTCCACATATTTGCAACCTGCAAACATCCAAAATTCACACTTCAACATCTGTGCGGCTGCCAACTTCAACTGCAGTCTATATCTTGCTTTTACAGAAATGGAACAGAAAAAAATTTGAAGTAAGTTACATGAAATATTTACCAAATGTTTGCTCGGCGTACATCCTAATAATTGATTACACTTAAAAACTGCACGAAGGACGCAAAACCCCTCTAGTTTGCAGGATTTTATAGCAGGCGGCAGCTCATATACTGAAAGCATGCCCAAAACGTACAGCATGCCCAGTTTCAAAAGCAAACGCTGAGGATTTTTTTCATCTACAATATGTAGTTTCTGTAACTTCCTTTTATGATTTAACAGAGATATTTCTAATAATGTATGTTTGTATATTCTTAGTAAAACTCTTATCTTCTTAGAATCCTTCTCATTGAGGAAATCCAAAGTTTCTATCATATCAATAAGCTAACTTCAAATTAAAGGACTTCAAATTATTGTATTGCATGCTTTTTCCTTAGATCTTTTCTTTTTTTGGTGGGGGGTGGGTGGGTACTGAAACTTCCAAAATAATTAGTTATATACTTTCTGCACCCAAATCTCTAGGACTCACCACTAGACTAAGATTTTTTGTTTTTTCTTTTGTACTGGGGATTGAACTCAGGAGTGCTCGACCACTGAGCCACATCCCCAGCCCTGTTTTATATTTTATTTAGAGACAGGGTCTCACTGAGTTGCTTAGCACCTCACTTTTGCTGAGTGCTGGCTTTGAACTCGGGATTCTCCTGCCTCAGCCTCCGAGCCTCTGGGATTACAGGTATGTGCCACCATGTCCAGCTTCCTTAAATCTTTTTAATGTAGTTTAATGTTTTTTGTTTGTTTGTTTGTTTGTTTGTTTGTTTCTGCACCAGGGAAAATCAATATATGAACCATATTGTGAATGATTAAAACTCACACCTGTCTGTCCATGCACAACTCAATTTCTTTTTAGATTGCCTTTATGGCCTCTGTTATTCTGGTTCCTCTGATTTGGGGAGGAAAGAAGGAAAGCAATAAGTATTGCAGGACAGTGGATAAAATGGTAGACTGCTGCTGAGTCACTGGCTAGTTGCTGACTCACGTGGGTAAAGGAATTACAAGTTGCATATGAATACTGACACCAGGTCTTCTCTGACAAACACCTGGTCACACACGTGTCTTATTCCCTTTCAGGACTTACACTGCACTAGCCTCAGTTTCCATAGTTCTGTCCCCTGGAATTCTCTGTTTTCTGGTACTGTCATTACAGAATCCAGATTGGAGCTTTCTTGTCCAACATCTCATACTTCCCAGTGTGTTTAAAGGACCTCATTCAATTCTGCTGTATAACACGTAATCTTGATTCTTCCAGTAAGTCTCTGTGTTGCCTTTAACCATGTAGCCTCTCTGAGCTTGAGTCTGCTTATTTGCAAAACATGAACACATTATAATAATAAATAACATCTTCATTATTATTTGATCATCGTTACTTTGTAAATTCCACAGCACCTCCCTGGCTCGGATGAGTCATTTTTGTATGAGCGAGTACAACACAGGTGGGATACTGAGACAAGTACATTACATCTAGATGCAAAAGCTCTGTGTCTTCCAACAAAGTCACAATGAACTTGGCTGGGACGTTGAGGCTTGAAGGGTGAAAAGCAGTAGGAATCCGCAGGAGGCTATGCATTTAAGTGTGGAAATTCTTTTCAGGAGTAGAGCATTTATATATCTGATGTGCACTTTTTATTAAGCACCAATTAGGTCCAGTTGGGCTCTAATAATACAAAGATTTTTTTTAATGTTTCTATAAGAAGCTCAGACTCACAGTATTGGTAAGGGAAAGGGGAGAGATGTACATATTTAAAAGAGAGTACACATGAAAATAAATGCTATGATACAGATTTTGAGTACATACTGTCTAAAAGTACAAAACCGGGGGGGGGGGGGGGGGGAGAAAATACTATAACTGAAGGAGGTGGTGCAGATTTGGAAAGACTTAGGGAAAAAGCTGTCAGATCTTTAACTAGTATCAACTACTATCATTGATTCAGCCTTTCACCAACTATAAGTTACAGATAATAACTCTTCAGCTCTGAGCCACAAAGCCAGGGGTATCCTGGCTTTTAACGACAAAACTATGCCGCCTCTCAGTCTAATAAATGATGGCATTCTGTTCCAGCTAAGCTTATTACACAATTGAGACACTAGGAGAATGATTAAATTAGAAAAAGCATTTTTTTCTTCCATTAAATCTGTAAATAAAACAATACAGTGAGCATTTTTATTGCCAAAAATTTGAGTAATGATTTACTGCATCTTTTAAGAAATTGCCTAAACCATGTGGGGTTTTTCCCCCCTTTTAATTGGTAAAGACTAATAAGGCACCGAGGGGTAGCTATTATCTGTCATTAAGTTCCTCTTTTACATTCTCTTCCATGTAGAATCCTGGAATATTTCTCTGCCAGGTAGTCCCCAACATGAGTGCATAGATTATGCTCCTTAGGTGTGTATGGAAGAAAAGCCCCAGAGGAAATAACTCTAAAATGCAGGATGAAATTTTAGGAATTGTTTTTTTTCCCATTTGAACTTTTTTATATTTTCCATGTCATCTACAAAGAACAGCTACTTCTTTAATCCAATCAAAGAAATAGCATGTACGATCGGGATTTTTTTTTTTTATTCCACGTAATTATGATTTTTCTTCTTAAAGGGGGTAGGGGCAGGGAGCTGCCAAAGTGACAAACAGGAAAAACTGGTGACTGTTGCTTTATGGGACGATTCATTTTCCCACATTTTCTATAATAAGCTTGACCGTTTCCAAAAGAGACTAACTATAATGTCATTCACTTATTAAGATCAAGTGTTGATAAGCAATCATGTCAACAGAGGAGGGAAGCCCAGAGGGGTCTGCCAGCAGAGGAAGTGGCCCTGAGATGCAGCTGGTCAGAGAAAGACTTGGGGCTCAGTGGGACTAGAAGTCCTTAAGTGAAGGGTAGGAGAGGATGGGGCTGAGACACCAACTGAAGGTCTCCAGCCTGGGACTAGGATGCCTCTCAGGTGACAACTGCCTCCAAAAGGCAGCGAAGCTTGAATTAAAAAAAAAAAAAAATTCAAAATTGGAATCTGGAACTCGACAAGGGATGAACAAACCTTGTGTGACCATGAACTGGGTCCAAATCAGTGTTGACACTCCCAGCGTCTCCTGTAAATGACAGGGAAGAGTCCTGTCATTCCAACTCATTCTCCCAGAAGGTTCAGCCCCCTCTCTTTTTCAGGAAGATAATTTCAGAATTTCGTCGGCAAATGTATTTATGGCGTTGTTTTTTTGTTTTTTTTCAGTCGAAGAAATAGCTCATTTCACTTAAGTGAAAGGCCGCTTAGTCTAAACTCACCTGAATTCACACAACAGTCTGTAATTGAAAACTTCACTGTCGCCTGGTAGGAACTGGACTTCCTGAGGGTTGTGCCAGGAGCGATTGGCCCCAGACAGGAGGAGAATTCCATAGTGCCCTTTATTACTGGGTTTCAGTATTTTCCATCTCCAGCCCTGGTAAATACAGGGCTATGAGAGGAGGGAAAAAAAATTAATGGGAATATTTTCAAACCTTTGGAAAACTTCGGATTTGATATTTGGCAGGAGGGCTAAGAGGTTGGTTAAAGAAAAAAGTGCAAACGCTCAGAACGTTCCTGAAGATCGAGCTCGAGTCCAATTTACTCCGTTCTCTTTTCACACTGGAGCTAGCAAGGTTGCATTTTTTTTTTTCCTGCTAACAACTCTCCCTTTATTCTATGGAATGTTTAATTTGCCCTTTGAAAGAAAGTATGATTTGTTCCATTTTTCCATGTGCAATTTCTATGCTATTTACAGACTAAGATAAGAATCAAGAAAGATTCATGTGCCAACAGCACAAATTCGAGGCAGAGAGAGGAAATCAGAGTCCTAAGCCCCAACTTGGAACGTCTTCCTAGCTGATTGTAGTTACAGAGCCTTCCCCCGCTCCACGCACTCTTCAGAGGCGGTGATACACTATGTGCTAACAGGGGCGATTATCCCAAGCAGCCATTGAATCAAAGCGCAGTCTAAACCAAAATCAAAGAGTGTGTTTGGCGCTGCATCACAACTTCTAGAGGATGTGCTGAACAAAGCAACCAAAAACTTAAAAAAAAAAAAAGTATAGTGTTAGTCTAGCCAACCCTTATACCTAAGGCCGGAGAGTATGCTTTGTAAGTGCAACATACAAAGGACCTAAGTTGAAACTAATCTTTCTGATAAAACAGATCATATTTAACTAGTCTCTCCTCTCTCTCTCTCTCTCCCCTCCTCTGTTTTAATGGAAGTACCAAGGGCTGGGCATGTGTGCCCCGTGGTAGAACACTTGTCTAGCAAGTACCAGGCCCTAGGTTTGATCCCCAGCACCACAAAAAAATAAATACATACATAAATAAATAAGATAAATGGATGTAGACTAAAAACACTCAAACTTGTAACCAAAACCAAAGTGATAAGCAAAGTAAGCAAGTTATGAGCAAAACCAGTTAAATGTGATTTTAAAGCATCATTGTGTTAAGCCAAACTCCTACTGGGCCCTGTTTAGGTGAGCGTTGCCTTTTTCTCTCTCTCTTCCTATCTCAGCTATGGGCTGTCTCCTGGATTTTCCCCATCCGGAATGACTTGCTTTCAATTGCAATCTGTTCTCAGCTGTCTGACCCAGCACAAGTGCCCGCGGAACTCACTCCTACCGACCACCCCACTCCCCCAGCCACTTTTCACTCTGAGCATGTATGGATCTAATCAGTTCTTCATAGCACAGAGAAACTGCTTCTCATCTTCTCAGACAAGCATGTTAATTGCCATTACACTCACAGGCAGAATGTGAGTTTGCTTTTTTCCCCTGCTCAGTACCTCCGCCTCCATGCAACATGAACTACAACCTCCACCTCACAGAAGCAAGTACAGGGCCCCCTTCTCTAAACAGTGCACATTCCTTCAAACAAACAAACAAAACCCACGGCTTAAACACACATGCACACCCATATTCACTTAAAGTGCACCATTACAATGATGAATTTAATGCATTATATTAGCCTGATGAGTTAAAGAGCGAGGTGGTAAAAGGGACTGGAAGATATTAGAGGCTGGGGGTGCGATTCAGTGGTGGAGCATACAGGAGACCCTGGGTTTGATCCCAAGCACTGGAAAAATAAAGAAAAGAAGGTAGAGAGAGAAGACAAGGAGGAAAGGAGAGGAGAGAGGAAGGGAAGAAAGGGAGGAGGGAGGGAGAAAAGAAGGAAGGGGGAAATATTAGCTAGAGCCTCTGGATATGGGAGGCCAGCATCTTCTCATATGGTCGACCTACCCGAAACACAGTTACCCCAAATAATCCTGTCACTGATTTCTTTCCCTGCTGCTGATTCTGAGGCAGCAGTGCACATTGAACAAGAAAGAGTTTCCTCTCACCCTTCTTCAAAAGTCAAGAGTAAATTCTTATATATGCCCAGTACCGAGTACTCCAAGTCAGTGCCCTGTCATGAGATGAGATTATAAGGCCTTCTTGGTGTGGATGCTGTCAAACAAAATAGAAAGAAGACTCTTAAGAAAGAAACTTTTATCTGGGAGTTAAGAAAAGGACAGCAATCTGTTAGAACACACACACAGGCTGGGGTGGCCACTGGCATGGCCAGAGAATAAAGGAAAGGTTGAGGGTTTTATGAGCACAGAGGAATCTATACAAATTGTTGTGAAAGAAAGTTCATTGACATTTTCTGTGCTCATCGTAGTTAGTGAGCTCTGATTGGTCAATGGGGGACATCACTATATAAAAATAGTCTTAAGATCGTAGTCGACTACTGTCATGTATAACTAAAAAGAACCAATAAAGAAAAGATCATAGGGCTGGGGATGTGGCTCAAGCGGTAGCACACTCATCCTGAGCACCACATACAAACAAAGATGATGTGTCTGCCGAAAACTAAAAAAATATATATATATATTGAAAAACTCTCTCTCTCTCTCTCTCTCTCTCTCTCTTTCTCTCTCTCTCTCTCTCTCTCTCTCTCTCTCTCTCTCTCTGTCTTTAAAAAAAAAAGAAAGAAAAGAAAAGATCATAGTCGACAGTTTCATCAGCAAATGGTAAGAGGAAAAAATGAAGTGTTAAAGGTAAGACCAGTATTTAGCTGTATTAGGGTGGTTCCTGAAAGAACCATTTGTGACCTAAACATATTCTCCCTATGACCTCTCATCTCTACTTTAGATGGGAAGGACAGAATGCTTTCTACTGGCGTGATCAACTTCTACAAAGCCACAGCTCACTTCCAGTTCTTGGGGAAATACTATTATTACCAACTCAGAAGAAAGGTGAAAATACTGAACCACTATTGAGTAGACAAGTACTTCCCATTGATAATCAAACAGAGTACCATGTATGAATATTTTTAAATAAGTAGAGTATTTGTTATAAAATGATTGTTAATGGGGACATTTCTCTTCTTATATTTCTATCTCCAACACTTTCAAGTTCATTTCAGTCTTCTGGGAGTAGTCACCTAAAGGAAACCTGCCCTAAAGATTTTGTCACTGTCACCAAAATACCTGAGCCAATCTTAAAGGAGGGAAGACTGATTTGGGCTTAAAGTTTCAGAAGTTTCGGTCCATGGGGAGCTGGCTGCATTGCTATGAACCTGTGGTGAGGCAGAAGAGCATCATGGTGGAAGGGTAGGTGGAAGGGTATGGCAGAGGAAAGCTGTTCAGTCATGGTAGCCAGTTAGCAGACAGAGAGACAGAGAGAGAGGGAGGGGTGGGGGGAGAAGCTGTGGACAAGATAAATCCTTCCAGGGCACAATCCAGTGTCCCACTTCCTCCAACTAGGCCCCAGCCCCTACAGTTTCCACCACCTCCCATGGTTCATTCCATCATGATGGATTAATCCTTTGATGAGGTTAGTGCCCTAATGATCCAATCACCTTCTACAAACCCCACCTCTGAACACTGCTGCACTGGGAACCAAGCCTTCAACACGTGAGCCTCTGGGGAAAGTTCAGATCCAAACCATAACATTCTCCTACCATCACCCAAAGTTCACTCAGAACAAAAGCAGACAAGTTGAAAGTGTTACAAGTTCTCCTATTACTAAGAAGCTGGAGATCTTCAAAATGAGCTCTTATATGTTACCTATCCATGGCCAGGGAAGAGGAAATGAAATAAAAACTCTCACATTGCTGCAGAGAATGTGAATCAGGGCAGACATACTGAAGAGCAGATTGTCCACATGGATCAAGATTCTTGCAAATGTTCTTCTCCTTTGCCCCAATAATTACATGTCCCAAGGGAATGATCAGAGAAGCAAACAGAGAATTATGTATAAGGATGTTCATTGCAATGCTATTTATAATAGCAAAAAAATCACCAGGGCCTAATTAACCAACAATAAGGATTTGTTAAGTAAATTACAGTAAATCCATAGAACAGAATGCTCTTTGGTCACTAAAAATCATGTGTTCCAAGGGTGTAACATGGCTCAAGGTAATACTAAAAAGATAAAGCTGAGCACATTAAATGCAATGCAATCCCAGTTTCATAAATACTTACACGGGCATATAATATGTAATAGGTGTACATAAAAAGTGGAAGAAATACAAACTACATTGATTGGATTTACTAAAGCCCAAGGAATGAGATAAAACCTTTACACAAATTCTTTTATTCCATCATCAAAATAATTCATTGGTTGGGTGTTATTTTAATCTCTATTTTAACATGAGAAAACCAGAAGAAAGAGAGATTAAATTGCCTAAAATCACTCAGCCACTACGTTAAGTAGCCAATATTTGATCCTACCTGGATAATCTATTCCTATGTAACACAGCCCACTGTGTTATTTTATGGGTTATTTTTTCCTCATATTATTTTTGTATTTTTCCAAATTTTTTCAATAAACATTTTACTTTTATGACCACACTTTAAAAGGTTTTTAATGGTGTGCAAAATTTAGAGTAATTGGCATAATTATTGAAATTAAACTATTATATTCTTATTGAACTGAATGGAATATTTTTGATTTGTTAAAAGCAGAACACAGTATTACATTTTATTTTTGAGCTATTCATTATTTAGATTCTGAAAATGCACTACTTGCTTGGCCTTTTTTTTATATTTTGCCACTTTCATATTTAACATGGCATTTTCTGAAGCAGAAGAGATGCATTGGTGTAAGAATATGTTAAAAGACAAGTAAAAATACAGAAAGAGATCTTTCTAGGTGTCTTCAATCATCTTCATGGAAGGTAAGGTCAACTGCTCAGAGTGAGGCGGGCAGGGGCAGAAACTGAAGTCAAAGAAAGTAAAAGATCTGAGTGAAATCACCGCAGCAGTAGGAGCCAATTAGAAGCAAATAAAGGATGATGTATTATCATTATTAAGAACGGTAACAAAGTATACAATAAAGAGGATATTACGGCTCTGTGGGCTCCCACATGAGGGGTGGAAGATGGAGAATCTGGCTAAAGGGTAATCAGTTCCTCCACAGAGCAGTGTGGTTCTGGCCGTGAAGACTGCAACAGGCTGAAGGAAGGAGCGTATGTCTGGAGCTGCTGAGAGGGGCATTCTGGGTCATAGGCCCTGGTGGTCAAGGGCATGGTGGCCAAGAGAACAGGGCAGGTTTAGACAATTTGTAAAGTGACCTGAATGTTAGAACTGCCTAGTGTCGTGGAATTTATGAAGAAGGAATCTAGAAAGGGACACTGGGAATCCCTAGGCAAGGGAGAGATCTCACACCCAGGTTCTAGCATCCTCTAGGAAGACGGCTGTGGTCCAGAAGGTACTCACTGGTCGCCATGAGCCACCATGAGTTTCTCCCAGGTCTGGAGTCTGGGAGCCCAAGACCCAGGTGCCATCAGATGTCATGTCTGTAGGGCGTCTACTTTCTGATTCTTGTTTAGCCCCTTCTTTCTGCATCCTCTCAGGGTAGAAGGGTGGGTGAGCTCTCTGGAGCCTCTTTGCTAAGGGTGCTAATCCCATTCATGAGGATCCCATTGTCATGACCTCATCCCTTCCCAAGATCATGACCTCCCAATAGCATCACCTTGGGGATCAGGATTTCAAGGGGCTCATAAACACTCGGAACATAGAAGAGGGCTACAAGGATATTTTTCTCCTTTATGCATCCAAATAATTTCAAAATTTTCTCAGAAAATTAAATGCTTTAAAACCTCATTAATGGCTCTCCATCTCAGTCCACCACAATCAGCCCCCGTTTGACCACACCCATCACATTTCTCATCCCTTTTCTTTTCTGCCACAAGTACACATGCATACCCCTGTGCGTGCATGTACGTAATTGCTGCCTTGATCTTGTTCCTGATTCCTGATCTTTATACCACTGGTAAAGTCCAACACCCAACCTCTGATCCTTAATCATTGCATCTCAAGCACATTTCAAAGCCATCAAAAAAGCAAACACCTCCCTCTAGCTTTCCTCCAACTTTCCATGGGGAATAATTTAGCAAACTAGTCTGTTGCTCCGTAGCACCTCAGATCTCTTTTCCATTCTCACATTCATTCTATACAGATTTCTTCTACCAAAACCTAACCCTCTCAGTGCCCAGAATGCTCTCCTTTGTATTTCTGTATCTTGCCCCTGAAACTCCCCAGGTTTGTAGCACCTTATGTCTGCAGTATAATAAGCATGCAACAGATATTTATTGAATCGATTTGAAAATGTTTCTTGGGGCACAATGAGAAGGCTAATTTCCTTGTTTCTGTTTGGCTGATGACCTCTTGCACGTGGAAGGCTGACCTCCCTAGGAAAAAGAATGGAAAAGAAAGCATCTTTAGAGAAAGCAAGAGGCCAGTTGTGTTAAAAATTTGAATCAGAAGATTTTTAAAAAAAAAAATGTGTTTCTGATCTATATAGGTTCTGTCCACCATGAGGCATAAAGATTCCAGAAGACAGATCAGGGTCTGGGGAAAGGGGACAATATTGAGAATATGACGATGGCTAGCAGGACAAAAAAAATCCGTGTTCACCCATCTTCTCTACCACAGTATGATGTGCAAAGTGGGATGAAAATGAATACAAAGGGTTTGGATGCATCTCAGTGGCAGAACACTTGCTTCTCATGTATGAGGCCCCCTCCCTTTGAGAAGAAGGAAGAGAAGTAGAGGGAGAAAGAGAAAGAGAAGGAGAAGGAAAGGAAGGGGAAGAAGAAAAAAAGGAAGTCAGTCATGAGTAAAAGAAAAAGAGAGGCATCTGTTGGGGGTCTTAGGAGATAATCAAGTCACTGAGAAGAGAAATTTTGTGGATATCAAGCCCTGTTTCAACCCAAGCACATCCCAACCTGCTGACAGCAGACTCCAGTATAGGAAGGGACTGCCTTCTTGGGTTCAGAATTCAAATCTCCTAACCAGTAGGATGTTAACTAGAATCGCAGACAAAGTATTTAAATCCAAATACTTAGTTTTATTTTCCCATAGTCATTTCCTAATCTGATTTTCTTTAAGCAACCCATAGTCACTGCATTCACTAAAATTTCAAGGGAGAAATCAAGTCATACAGAGCATTTCTTTCTACCTACTATGCAGGACATACAGGGACTGAATCCTAACAGTAATATCTTATGGTGTCCTGCAGCTGGTACTGGGGAGTCGACTAACCACACTAACATTTTCCTAGAAAGCTACAGTTTTAATAAGGGATAATTTAACGTACTCAATATTGCCTATTTATACTCATGTAAACCGATGCTCCCAGAGTGACCAAAGTTAAAAATGTTAATATAAACATTATGCCTCTTTTAATTGCAATAGACACATTCCTAAGTAATTTAATTCCAACAAGACCCCTTACCAATAAACAAAAAACACATTTTGGGCGGCTTCCCTATCCAGCCAAAGCAAATGGCTTCCACAGCAGGGACCAGGGAACTGCCCCCACGCACTCTGTGTTTTGAGGCCAGAGTCGTAGATTCCTACTTCGTTCAAGGCCGGTCATGTGTGTGTTCTCAGAACATCTAGAAACGGAAATGAGTGTCTGTACTTGCATACCCGTGGGCTGTGGGGATCAGACTTAGAAAGGTGTAGAACAGCTCAAACTAAATGGTGACTTCACCAGAAACCTTTGGATACTTTTGGAAGAGAAAGGGTCCAGACCATGTTCATGGAGGCAAATGCTACAACTTGGATGTGTTCTCCAAAGTTCAAGCGTTGGAGACCCAGTCCCCAATGCAACCGTGTTGGAAGGTGGGTCTGCCTTCATGAATGGGTCAATACCATCCTGGGAGGGGAGTGGGTTGTCATAAAAGCAAGTTTGGCCCCTTCCTGAACTCTTCCTCTTCTCCCCCTCTTGCCCGTGTCCCTTCCATCATGGACTGACATAGCATAAAGGCCCTCACCAAAGGCTGTCACCATGCTCTTGGACTTCCTAGACTTCAGCACATGAACCCAATTAATGTCTATTTTTCATAAATTCCCCAGCCTGGGATGTTCTGTTATAATAGCAGAAAATGCATGAAGACATTTACTGAATGTCAGACAGCTATTGAAGCAACCAGTTCCCCTGGACCAACTAGAATCCAGACAGCTCACACAGCAGAGCTGGCCGAGTGGTCGGCTCCATCGTCCCTCTGAGTTGCCAAGCTCAGCCTGGGTGATGGGAGTTAATTTGGATCACTTCACTAATATGCAATTTCATAGGAATTTGTTCTTATTAACCAGCTGGATAATTCGATGTGACGTGATTGTGTACCCACCATAGAAAACTGAGAGGAATTCTTGCTGTCAATTAGAGACTGTTTGACTTATTACAATGGATTTCCTTTCTCAAGAGTGAAAAACGTTTTTCCATTGACTTCTGTGTCTATGTGTTTCAATTTGGGTTTTAGTTCACTAATTTCCAGACAGTGGCCATAAAATTGGGTTTTTTCAACCTTGAAAAAAAATTATTATTGAACTCATCGCCACCACATACCCAAATTGCTCAGCTTAGAGAGGACAAATATCTTGAAAGCATCATTTGAGTCAACAATTTTTGGCACTATATTCACCCTCCAACACCTGGTTTTATTCATGCAGTACTGATATACTTTAAGTATTTGGATTTGCTTGTTTGTTTTGGATTCCAAAATCATGCAACATTTTGTTTTTAAGGAAGTGCAAATGGAAAATAGTAGATGTTGCTCACCACTTGGAGATTTGTTCTCCTTCAACACACACTGGATTTACAGGGGCAGATAAACTTTTAATGGGTGGGGAGGGCACTGCTTTGGTAAGTTGGTGTGGCCTGGTTCTCTTTTGAAATTTACCTTAGGAATGATTTCCTTTGTGGTAGAAAGAAATATCATCACATTGAGTAACACCGTGCATCAATGAGGTTTTGGACATGTTTCTCTAAACTTTGAGGAAAGAATAGTAAACATGATAAACATTGATGCTATAGAAACCAGGGTATTCTTCTAAGAGGTCTTCAATCAACACTGTGTGAGAGGGTGTCTCTTTAAGTTGGCAGAGTCCACAAAAATATAATTCTTGATATTATGGCTACACAGTTGAAAATTTTGATACTCTTACACAGAATACAGATATTAAGAGACAAAATTCTAATATTTCTGAAATTCATCACATCAAGCAAAAGTAGTTTTTACTCCCTTACCAAGTTATTAATGTCATAAACACAAATAGAGACATAGGTCATGGTACGGCTGAAATGCACTAAGACGTCCCAGGGAGCCAAATCGGACCACAGAGGTACACCGTCCTCACAACTCCTTCAGCTTTTTGCAGGTCCATAAGGTACCTGACGCTTGCCCAAAGCAATTTTGTGACGAAGCAGAAACTAAAATCCAAGCCCCAAGGAACTCACAGTCCACAGAGCCGGGTTAGAATTCAGAAATCTGATTGGATCTATCCAGCCCTGGTTTTCTGTGCGGTTAATCCAATTTCCCCCTCTCAATGGTCTGCTATAAATTCAGCGGTAAGATGAGTGCATAATCACGGGTAGAAACCCTGAGTCCTTGGCCTGTGTCCTCAGCTCAGCCCCTGAAGCGCCACTGTGCCCCAGGGCCATTGCCCAGTGATCTCTCTAGTGTGAGCCACAAAATGGTATGTGGTCCAAGAACCACGTGCATTCTTAGAAGATTTTCAAAAGAAAGGGATGGTCCTGAAGGAACTGGAAGGTGTGTGGAGACCACCTTAGATCCCAAAGGAGATACAAATTTGGTGTGATTTCAAAATAAGGAGAAAAGGTTTTATGATTTGGATCTAAACTGTGCCCCCAAAGGTTTCTATGGCTGAAGGCTTGGTCCCTGGCCTGTGTTATTAAGAAATGGTAGAAACTTCAGGAGGCAGGGCATCATGGAAGAAAGAGGAGAGGCTCTCTCTCTCTCTTTGCTTTCCAGTCACCATGGGGTGAGCACCTTTATTCTACCACGTGTTCCCACCATGATGTTCTGCCTTATCACAGGCCCAAAAGCAGCAGAGCCAACAGAGCATGCTCCGAAACTATAAGCCAAAACCTTTTTATTCTTTCAAGTTCATTTGCTCAGACATTTTGTACCAGCAACAGAAAACTGAATAACACAGAAAGGATTCTTTCAAGGTACAGAATCTTGGAGTATCATAAAAACAAAACTATGCAATGAAAACATAATCAGGATAAGAGAAGAGATCATGAAAGAATTATGGTCCATATTTAAAAATTATTTGTTATTGGTAACGATTGATTTTTCAGTGTTATTTCCTTTACAAACAATAAGGAGAAAAGGTTTTATGATTTGGATCAAGAAAAAATGACCACATTCATTGAGACTTCAATTTATCTACACCCATTAACAAAATAATAATATGCATTTATTGAACACTTACTAAGTCCCAGGAATTCTTTAAAAGTTTTCCATGTATTAAGCATCACAAATACTCCATGGGTGAGCTCCACTCTTACAGAGGCACATAGAAAGTCAGTAACTCCCCAAGTGCTGCCCACCTAGTAAGGGATGCAGCCAGAATGCATACACAGGCACCTAAACCCCTCAGCCTGGACTTTTTCACAACCACATTGGATTGCACCTATCTGCTCCTTTTTAAGCTTCTATCAGAATTCGGGCTATAAGGGAAATTTGGGCATACACATTTTCTTTTAAAGATTATAAGAATTAATAATAAAAAAGCTTCTCCTCTAAATAAGGAAAAGAATTTGAAAAAGGAGAGAGAATATTTTAAAATATATTATCTGCTAAATTAGAAAACCAAGGATAAAATTTCCAAGAATCCTCAGTATGGATCATCAACTTAAGGTACATTGATCTTGTGTCTCTGGGTTTTCTTCGTAATGGACGGACTGTATGTCTGGTAGCAGTCAGGCGCTATTGTTAAATACAAAGGGAGAAGAACAAGAGGCTGAGCTACAGCCTTTTGACACACTGCAGTGCCTTTGTGCCCTCGTTCACACGCTCCTTGACCTCCGTCTTATGCACAATCACGTGCCCTGTGTGAAACACACCAGTGCTCACTAAAGAACGTTTTCTGCAAGTCCAGTGTTTAATATTTTTAAATGGCAATAGACTAACATCAGTGGTAAGGCATGTTCCATTTCCTGGAATAGCATTCTAAAGTATTTCATTTGGATACTGTTTCTGTTTTCATCACATAGCAGGTAGTAGGCACTTAGTAAATATTAATGAGTTAAAGAGGATGAGCAAATTCCAACCAATTACAAAGAGAGAATCATTTCCTATGGGGATGATTATCCACAGACTTCAAGGGGAAATTTTTCAAACATTTTTTCAAGAGATGAATTCATTTTTTTCTACTTTCCAAAACTGATATATTGTATAGATCACTCATTGCTGTAACTATAGATACATCCATGAATTGCGATTCTAGACATTACACTGGTAATGCAAGCCAGACTTCTAACCCATGACAGGGCTGCCAACAGCTAATGAGATATATATATATATATATATATATATATATATATTTTAAAGACCAACTTAACAACAAACCCACATTTTTGATAAATTTCAGAAAGAAGAGGCATTGTGATGATTATTTTCAGGGAAATAAGAATTTTGCAAATGGAAAGATTTACTCATTAACATAGGCATACAAGGAAGTAAAAGAGGGTAGTAAAATGGATACAGAGATGAAGGCAGCAAGCAGAGAATTTTCCTTTCCAGCATCAACTATGAAAGAAGGTGTTGGGGGAGTGTCAATAGTGTAAATGTATGCTAAGTTCGTTTTCATTTTTCAGCTCGTTTTGTCCAATAGAATGGTATATCAATATAATGGTATATCCAGCATTAGTTCACGTCCACCAACAGTATTACGGAACGACTTAAAACAGAAATGTTCAATCATACCTCAATGAAGTATTCGTTTAAATAAGAAGAGCCACCATTAAGAGTAGAATAATATTTGAACTAAAGAATATTCACAGCTGGGAGCATGTGGCACAGGCCTATCATCCCAGTGGCTCGGGAGGCTGAAACAGGAAGATCACGAGTTCAAAGCCAGCCTCAGCAAAAGTGAGGTGCTAAATAACTCAGTGAGACCCTGTCTCTAAATACAAAACAGGGCTAGAATGGGAGAAATAGACAAACTCTAGATAGGGCAGAGGGGTGGAAAGGGAAGGGAGGGGTATGGGGTTAGAAATTATAATGGAATGAGATGGACATCATTATCCAAAGTACAAGTATGAAGACAAGAATTGGTGTGAATATATTTTGTATACGACCAGAGATATAAAAAATAGTGCCCTATATGTGAAATAAGAATTGTAATGCATTCTGATTTCATATATAAATTTAAAAATTAATTAAACAAAAAAAGGACTGATCCAGGTTAAACTCTTCATATTTTCTTTGATTTGTATAGTACCAAAATATTTGTTTATAAATATTTATTTAAAAATCTATTACCTGTGCACCGAGAGTGGGTAGACTGGCAGATTCCACTAAGATATAACAGGATTGTGGTCAACTAAAAGTCCTAGTGACTTTTTCATTTGACTTGATTCCAGGCTCTGTATACTTGTTGAGGGCATTTCTGAACTTAAATTCAGAGCCTTACTTATATAATTCCTCTTATTTTGAACCCATGTTCAGCTACTTAGTATTATTTTGAATTTTATCATTGAGATCATTGTTACTACTTCAGACATATCCTCTGATTTGATATGCTTTATTCAATATCTAAATTAGAGAAATATTTATTGTAGAGCTACAGATAACTTTGGAAGTCTACTATATTATTTTCCATGTCCCATCTTTGATTATGAAATCAATTTTGTATGTTGCAACATACATTAAAAATAATAACATAAAATAAAAAATAAAAAATAAATAGGGCTAGGGATGTGGCTCCCTGGTCAAGAGCCCCTAAGTTCAATCCCCAGTATCAAAAAAAAAAAAAAAGAAGAAGAAGAAAGAGGAGGAGAAGGAGGAAGAGGAGGAGGAGGAGGTGGAGGAGGAGAATATTCAAAAAACTTAAAAGTAAAAATAGCCAGAATTAGACCTTAAAAATTCACATTCAAGGAACTAATGCCTACAAGGAACTAAATCATTCAAGACAGGAAGCATTACAATATCCTAATATAAAACCCTAAACTAAAGAAGAAACACACTCCATTCTTTTTTATCAATTTCAGGCAAAATGTATAATTCCACCTTTGTTTTCTAATGAAATTTGTAACTTAATATTTCTAAATCCCAAAGGCGAAGTCAGGTTGTTTTGCTGTCCTCTTATCCAGTTCTTCCTGTTTTTAATCGCTTTACCTGTTTTCAAAACTCCTGTCTTAAGGAAAGGATATATAGCTACTAAATAGGTGATTTTTCTAAACTAGGAGAAGTGGGTACCAATTCTGAAGAAGACTTGACTGAAATACGAGGTGTTGAACAAAGGTTACCCCAAAAGAAGCCGATTAAAAAAATGAAATGCAGAAAAAGGATCAGGGCTCCCCCTCTCTGAATTTCCAGTGGCTGGTGTTCCTTCGCTTAGCATTGCCATGTATGGTCTCCAGAGTTAATGTACCATCTTTTGCATGGTTTGATGAAGACTCCAGGCCCCTTAAGATATGAATTGCTATAATTCCTAAATCAAACAGCATTCAATTCCGTTCCAGACCATTGCAGGGTAATAAGACCGGTATTTCTTATTTTAATTAGTCATTTTCTACTTCTAACAACTTCTTTGACAATCTCGGATTACTTGTTTGTTTATATGTGATAAAAGCCATGTTTTGCTAAAAATACGAATGCTACATTTGAATGTCCATTTACATTTTAGTAGTTATAGAAATAAACTTTCTAGGCCTTTAGATTATAGCTTTTTATAGGCACTGAATACAATCACCTAATCTATTTTAATATTATCCCTTTCAGCTGTCCTCGTGAGTATCTCCTAACACAGCAAAGATACCAAGCTGATAACGTGGATTCAAGACTAAATGATGGAAGGTCTTTTAGTTTGCAGAGAAATTTGCATCTAACATTTGAAGTTTTCAAGATAAATTTAAAAAGCCATGTGGACACATAAAGGCATTAACTTGCTATTACTAGATTTTAAACTTCTAAAGTCTGAAGACTAATTTTTATCCTTGTATCCTGAGTACAGCATCTTATAAAGGATGCTTGCTCCATAATTATTAATTGCATTAATTTTAAATACATAAATAAGCAGAATTCATATCATGATTAAAAACTGTTTTTTTCTCAAAGTATGCCTGCCAATTAGCGAGAGCATTCTCCAAGCACACAAAACAACAAAAATAATATTTTAAAATATATAAGCATATGTATGTATAGAGAGAGATATAATGATATGTATTCATTATTTGTTGACAGGATTATATCTATATACTTCTCATTTATTACATACCTACTATGTTTTATATTCCACATCAGCTATTTTTAACTTATTAATTCTCAGCATAAGCCCAAAAAGGAGATTACAAAGACTTTAAGTCCCATTAACAGACGACCCAGCTCAAATGTCCTAGAGTCAAGATTCTTGTCTGGGTTTAACTTTAAAGTTCTTCCAATTAAACTGTGCTGCCTCATGTTCATTCACTATAGGAATTGCAAAAATAGTTTTATTTTAATGCACACAAACTCAGGAAATTTATTTTTTGGGAATATTTTCCTGGCAATAAACAAATAAGAATGTCTCAAAAGGTTTGGAGAAATGTATGAAAACTGTGTCCCTTCTAAAGTATGTTGACTCTATCTACCCGTCTTTAGGTGGGACAGTCAATCACTGAACCCTTGCTCCCACTGATGGCAAATAGTTCTGGAATGTCCCCAATTTTGGGGACCCCAGATGCTATGCTGATTAGAGGAAGCCACCCATGAAGCCAAAATCTAGTCTCTCCAAGCCTTTCAGTGTGGCGATTACTAAACTTAAAAACCCAAACTACTACAAAATACGTGTTCCTTGAAATTAGAAATATTGACAGAAATGGAGACTAAATTTCCAAATTAAAATGAGTTTTTTGTGGGCTGGGGATGTGGCTCAAGCGGTAGCGTGCTGGCCTGGCATGCGTGCGGCCCGGGTTCGATCCTCAGCACCACATACAAACAAAGATGTTGTGTCCGCCGAAAACTAAAAAATAAATATTAAAATTCTCTCTCTCTCTCTCTCTCTCTCTCTCTCTCTCTCTCTCTCTCTCTCTCTCTTTAAAAAAATGAGTTTTTGCATTACAGAGTTTTATGTATATAGGAACCATCCAGAAGGCCACTTGTAAGCCAGACGCTTGCAGAGCTCTGCCCACTCCTACATTCAGCAGAGTCTGACTTCAGCAAGTCTCTTAAGCTTCCTAGATGGCCTTGTTCTACTTCCTGGTAAACTAGACATAAAATTATAATGTTTAAAACAAAAAATACACATGGGACTGGGGGCTCCTATCCCCAATTTCTAAGTCATAGCCACTAGCCCTTCAGTGAAATTTACAGAACCTATGGGACATTTAGGTACCTTCCAGTCCTAAGTCATATAACCATGAGATACTTAACTACATCTTCAAAACTTTCTAGAATTGAAGTTTCTAGAATTCCTATGGGAACCAGTTTATAAAAAGGAGAGTCCCTGAGGTTGTGGCTCAGAGGAAAAGCAGTCGCCTAGTATGCATGAGGCATTGAGTTCAATCCTCAGCACCACATAAAAATTAAATAAAGGATTTTGTCCACCTACAACTAAAGAATAAATATTTTTTTTTTTAAAAAGGAGAGTGTATGATGAGTCATTATCATGACCATATTGGTCACCAAGAAACAACAGACGGCGTCTTGGTCACCTGTATCCCACCTCTACCAGCAGCTCCTGAGCCTCAGACCCTGCCCAGCCTTTCCCTCTCCCTTCCATACATCCCCCACTGTGCCCACCACCACCCAACCCTGCTGTTACCTCACCCGATGTCCAGGGAAGGCCACCATTCCCATTGTCCTCCATACTTAGGGGAGCCTGTGCAAGGCTATAGGAAAAAGGGGTTCAGTACCATGCCCTGTGGTGTCTCTAGAAAGTGCAGGTGATACCCTCTGGTAAACAGCACGGTGGAGTCTTCTCACCCACCTGGATCCAGGACCAGGGCTCAGCTAGCAGCACAGAGACTGCAGTCCCTGAAGAGGCATCTTCCACTTGGGATTCAGGCAGCCACCAAGGAAGGAGACAACAACTTTCCCCTCTGGTCGGGCCCTGGATTCTCATTTTGCACTGAGCCCTGCAAATTATGTACCCAATCCTAATAAAGACAGTGATTTCAGGAAGCTTAACTTTAAAAGGGCCAGAGCTGTAAGTCAAGCCAAGTTTGCCTTTTTTTTTTTTTTTTTTTTTTTCCAGATGGGAGGCTCTGAATAGTTTGCATGGTATTGGGAATAAATGAGAATAGAGGAAAAGACTGAGGCATCAAAGAGAGGAAAAGAGCTACTTCAAAAAGCAAGAGTGACCAGCACAGCCCATGGCTTATCAGCTCAGGAAGAAGGAAACAGAGATCGCAATGCAGGTGGGTAAGGCTGGAGGTAGGAGGGTAAGCCAGCTAGAGGCTGCTTTCACTTCGTGCATCAAAAATGACCACAGAGGTGGAGAAGGAGCGTGGGAAACTGAACAGAAATGCATATCCCAGCCTTGAGAGGCCAAAAGTGCCACTTGTCAAGTGTTGAGTTGTTGTGTCTTTTTATCTGCTTATTTACATTTGCAGATTTACTCATTTGCATTAAATACATTTGCATTTACTCTTCCTGGATCCAAGACACAAGCTCCATGAGAAGCCCCATCTCTAGGCACAGGGCCTGATTCATGCTGGAACTTTGCCCTGTTGGAAGGAGAGATAGAAGGAGGGAGGGAAGAAAGGTGGAACCTCAGCTGACAGCCTAATATAATCATTATTCATATTTAGCCTCCATCTTCTGAGAAAACCATACTCACTTGATAGAACTAGCCTGTCAGGAGCCAGATCACCAGGAAATAGCTTGCACCTTTGTGAATTGGTATAAAGGTGCAACATTCTCATGTTCTGAATGGGCTGAATAATGAGAACTCTGTCCCCTACCACCTCCCTGTTCAGCTACTTTTGTTCTCTACCCCTTGGGAAGAGGAGCAGTGTCCCTTTTGAGCACTACCTCTCTCTGTTTGCAGTCCTCAAGGTGGACATGGTTGTGAGGTCACATTTCCCCCTGGGTGGCCGAGCCCTGCAGACAGCCAGCAGTTGCCTTTCCTGCCAGAGGTCATCAGGGAGCATGTCCAACGCTAGCCCAGAGGAGATGGTAACTGCCATGGCTAGGTTCAGGCTCTTTCCAAACTCATGCCCCACCAACAGGTAAGGGAATAAGTTTTGAATGAGGAAGGGTCTGCTGCAGGCCCATAGCATAAAGATTAACAAACCAGACGTTGTCATGTTGAAGCAGAGGTATACCAAGCCAGGCCACCTCAGCATCTCTACTGCAGGAGATGAAAATCCTGCCTCTGATGGGCGAAAGGTAAATATTCTTTTCTTGGGCAGGTTTTTTCATATCCAATATACAAAAAATTCTGGAAAGACCTAACTGAAGCCCACCCAAGGATATACAGATCACATTGAGTCACTTAGTCACTTCCAATAAGGAGGAGCATTTAATATCTTCAGTGAACTCTTTCATGCTAGCTGATCCTGTCCACATGACCCTCCTCTAAGGGAAAATAGAACCTAGTGTCATTTTCTGCCCCATTTTACCAGTTAAGAAACTACAGCATGATGTGTAATATGACGCAAGGGTCCTGATACCATAGAAAACTTGCCAAATTTACAGGATGCCTTCACACATACTATTTCATTAGGCCTACATAATGAGTGTAGAGGGCAACCTAGACACATGAGATTATTCCCATTTTACAGAAATCAGGAGGAGCTAATGTTGCACCGTTGGTGAGTGGTGGATGGAGGATTAGACCACAGGTCATTGCATTCCCAGAGCAGTGACATTTGACTCCTCTGTAGTCTCCTTCACCACCAAAGACCAGCCAAAGATATTCAAAGTTCTGTAAGCAGCTGCCCTCGGGGGATAAACTGCAGGTTCTCTGGGGACTGAGATTTCCCTTATTTCTCTCTAGGATCTGGGTCTCAAAAGGGAAAGGGGATGCAGATGGGTTCATAAAAACTGGATCTCAAAGGATGTGGTCAAACTCCAAATTCTTGCTCCCATATGGGAATGTAAAAAGATACATGGCCTCGGGAACCCATCCCACTCCCCAGGGCTATTTCTAAGACCCGGATGTCAAGAGTGGGGCATTGAGGGGAGATGACTTCTAAACACATGCCAATAGCTCCAACCAGAGTCAGGGGAGGGGGGATCCAGGGTCTCAGATTCTTTAGCCTTTGTGGATCCCTTCTTCCATAAAAATAAGATCAAGAGTAGTAGCATTTTTCCAACTCTGTCGGTATAAAACAAACAGTATTATGCATGAACACATTTTCTCTGACCTAGTGGTCATTTTGAATGCTTAACTTTTTGTTTCTAAATTTAAAAGAAATGAAAACATTTCAGTGGGTGCCTCACAGTATCGTAGGCCCTGGACACAAGGTCGCTCTGCCTAATGGGCTAGCAGACCCTGGCCTCAAAATTCCAGACCTTTGCCAAGTCCCATTCTCTGCCTTCTCTCCTTATTCTTGGCTCTGGTGTTTCAGTTTTCAAAATTCATGAATAATCATAGCCGTGTCATACAGAAGATCAAAGAAGAAAAACTTTTTCTTTCTTCTCCATGATGTCAGAGAATTCTCAAGTCTCTAGCTGCAGTTGTAATCCGTTTTCATGAAGCTTCCAAGAGTGGAGTTGTCACCAAATATGTTAGTGCTACAAAATACCATTAAGTCATCCGAGCTCACCCTTCCAGCTGTTACAATAAATGGACAAAATGCAGGAAAACCAAAACCCCAAGCGGTTCTAACAAGCGATGATGGATGATTGATTTCTATTTCTCTTTCCTCCTCCCCCGTATTTGGCTGCAAACCACTTCAGCCACCTCCCCAGTGTTTTTGGCCCTTCAGTCCCAGTGTGCCCTTGCCAACGTGGAGAAACTGAGCTCAGCTTTTATGCCTTGGAATCCTCTATGTACTCAATCCCTGAGCTGCCTGGGCTTCAGCCATAATTAGCTGTAATGTGTTTATGGGGCCAAGAGAATTTAAAACATGCAAGACAAGAGTCAGGAAAGGATGATATCGAAATCCTTATTTATTCTGGGTTTTAGTCTAATCGCATTGGGTTCCACACACATCATTGTTTTTCTTGATTATTAGCAATGTAGGGAGAGACCGGGAAAATCCCCACAGGATTTTGACATTTGGGCCTGTACCCAACCAACTCAGATTTCCTCGTAGAAGGGTTTATTTTCCTTAAACTCACACCCTAGACAATGGACTCAGCCCTCGAAGGGCATGTTTGTTTTCCTTTCGTTTGGCTAATAACCCTGTAAATATTTGCTCTCATGACCAAAAAATCATCTTGAAAAAGCCTATTGAATGTCAGGAAAACACAGGCACAGATGTAGGAGATGGGCATGATATTGGGAAGGCCCTGCGGGCACTGCCGCAGGCCTGAAGGAACCCCTAACCCAGCCGCCCAAGGTCGACGCTAGTTTCAAGGACCCCTTGTAAAGGATTTCCATTTCCATGGCCCATAAATCCTATAAACGTGTTTTCTGAAGACTCAACTTGGTCTGACTTCAGAAAGCAACAAAATCAGCCACAAATTCCTCAGTTTAATTCAAAAGCCTCCAAGAAAGCCCCCTTCTCTCTGAGACCCCCCAACCTTGGCCCATCTAGGTCCCCACTCCTCAGACCCACCATCAGGTCAAGACTCTGCCATTCCAGATGTGATGCAGCTTTCACAAACAACAAAGAATTCTGTTGCACTTTACGACGTGGATGAACCTGGAAGATATTATTCTGAGAGAAACAAGCCAGACACAAAAGCCACCCATCCATGATTCTACTGCTGTGTTACGGACTGAATGACTCCTCCTGAACGCCCCTGTGGAAATCCTCACACCCAAGGTGAAGGTGTCAGGAAGTGGGCCTTGGGGAGGTGGTTGAACTATCGTGGTAGAATCCTCCTGATGGAACTAGTGCTCTTCAAAGAAGAGACCCAAGAACTTTCTTCCTGACTCTCTGTGCTCTGCCACCTGAGGTCACAGTGAGAAGATGGCCATTTGCGAGCCAGGAAGAGTTCTCAGCAGGACCCAGCCATACTGGCACCCGTCCCAGCTTCCAGCCTATGAGAAACAGAGTTCTGGTGTGTCAGTCACCGATTCTAGAGTATTTTTGTTGTCCCAGCCTGAAAGAACTGACACATATGAGGTACCCACAGCCGTTGGCTTCACAGAGAAACTCTCATGATGGCTGCCAGGGGTTGGGGTGAGGAGGAAATGAGAAGTCAGTGTTCAGAGAATGGAGTTTCAGTTTGGGAGGATGAAGGTTCTGGAAATGGTGGTGTAAGAATGCGAATGTACTTCATTCCACTGAGCTTTATGCCCCAAAATACGGTTACAATGGTTAACTTCAGGTTGAGGGCATTTTACTTGGAAGGAAGACTCCATCCTTTGGGCCCTTCTTTTGTGCTGATGTGTAAACACTTTTCCCAAGAGAGCTTATACATCAACAGTCGCTGATGGGGGGGGGGGGGGGGAGAGCCAAGGTTCTGGACCCCGGGTCCTTGCATTCCAGCTCCTGCTGGGGCAGGAAGTGTGGGGTACGGATGAGAGGGGGAGACAATGGATAGAAAGACAGAGATAGGTGAGAGAGAGAGAGAAAATGACAGACTTGTGCCTAGGAGAAGGGTCACAGTTTGTGGTAATGTAAAAAGTTGTAAAATGCCATTTTAAAAGATTTTGAGGAAACTAGACTTACTTTAAAAGCTTGAGAAAGGAAGAAAGAAGAAAAAGATATTGGTACATGGCAGATTGAGACAAAGCTTCTTAATGGAGGGGAAAAAAAGCCTTTGGTTGAAGGGCAGCTATGTAAACTAACATTTAAGCGATTTAAACAGAATCGAAGCCTCGTTTAAAAGAGTGAAGCTGTAGTTGGTGAAAAGGTACATTTAAAGGTACAGTATAGATGATAATTGAAAGGCTTTAAAAGGTTAAATTGAAGGTGGTTGAGATACCTTCATGGTGGAAAAAAAGATTGTTTTACTCATCAAACTATTAAAATGTACTTATTAAACCAAAAAGAGGGAGATGAGATAATCTTTATGTGGTAAAGTAAAAAGTTGTAAAATGTCTAAATAAGTTGCAAAAGGCTTTAAAAGGTTAAATTGAAGGTGGTTAAGATACCTTCATGATGGAGAAAAAAAACATGAAAATGGGAAGATAATAAGAAAAGATATTTAGATAAAGAAGATTAAAAATTTGAAGTGGAAAACTTTAAAAACAGAAGTACAGAAGGGTAAAAAAAAGAAAAAAGAAGATGTAGAAAGATAAAAAATATATAGGGAGATAAAAAAGACGTAGAAAGACAAGAATTTTAAACCCACAAAATAGTAAACAAAAGAAAACTAGGAGAGAAAAAAGCAACTAAGGGTAAATATAAAAACCTTAGAAGAAAACTAGAAGATAGAAATAAGATAGAAAATGGTTGAAAATGTCAAGTAAAGGTATTTCAGATAGAAAATGCAAAAAGCTAAGATAACTATTAGATACAGACATTCTAGATAGAAAAAGGTAGAAGAGAGAATTTTAAAGTCAAATATTGGATAAAATAGAAGAACAAGGAGATTATTAGAAAGTTTTTCAAAAAGCCCATCAATTTTAATTTTTGGTGGTGCAGAAATTACAAGTCTCAGATGAGGGTGTTAAAATTTATAGGCAAGAGCCAATTTAGAAAACATTAAAATAGAAGGAAAATTGATTTAAAACCACATCAAAAAATCAAAAGGACTAAAGTAATTCTAAAAACTAAGGCAGAATGCTTTTGAATGACTTAAATTTAAAAGGATCTTAGGGGTATATATCCCCCAAAGATAAAATAACCCTCTTTACTCTAAACTTTTTAAATTTGGATTCATCAGGACTTAGTGCTGCAGAAAGACATATGTATCCGAAAAATGTACATAAGCCTAAGGTACTTTGGAAAGATATTCTAACAGGACAATGGAAAGGTCCTGATCCAGTTATTGTCTAGAGTCGGGGTTCCGTTTGTGTTTGTTTCCACAGGGAGAACAGCAGCCGATTTGGATTCCAGAGACACTAACTAAAGCAATTTCTACAGACCAAAAAGAAGATAATTTGACTCAAATCCATAACAGCTGATATCCAGAGCTCCAGCTTGGCTATTCTTACATCTGCGACAGTGATTAACTAAGGTGTTTTTTTCAATATCTATTTTATTATTACATTTTTCCCACATCGTAAAGTTCTATTTTATTTTTTGAGCTCATACAAACCTAGGTTAATGTTTTTCTGATCAGTTTTATTTTTTGACTGTGTTTTATTTTTTGACTGTGGAGTTTTTAAACATTGGAATGGAGATTTCACCTAGGTATAGCTACAAGGCCTTTATTTACTATTGTCTTATGTGTTGTATGTTGTGTGCACACTTCTGTTTTGTGTTGTATGTCTGTATGTGTGTATGTCCATATTTCATTTATGAGGAGCGCTCATGAAAAAATGGATCCGAATTTTTTTTTTATTCACGTGATTTAAATGGTTTAATTTAAATTAGGTGAACAGCTGTTAATGATTGTTTTTAAAGGTGGTTAACAGATCTGTTTGCTTACTAATTTAAATTAGGTAAACAGCTGTTAAGGATTGTTTTTAAAGGAGGTTAACAGATCTGTTTTTTTTACTTTCACCTTTCCTTTTCATTATATTTAATAATTCTGTTCAGGATAATGTCTCTTTAGCATCATTGCCAGAATTCCCATCTCCATCCCAGTGCCGGTGAAGACTAAGATAAAACCAAACTACAGCTTCTATGATAGCCATCACAGTAAACTGTATAAACTGATGCATCAATGAATATAACTCAACAAGTAATGCTCAATCAAGGACTCGATTTACTT
This sequence comes from Spermophilus citellus, assembly GCF_964194105.1. Taxonomy (NCBI): domain Eukaryota; kingdom Metazoa; phylum Chordata; class Mammalia; order Rodentia; family Sciuridae; genus Spermophilus; species Spermophilus citellus. The sequence goes on from NC_138193.1 coordinate 7,088,017, forward strand.
TGGGAGGAAATGGACATATTGATAGACTCCTCCGATTTGAACTGACTGCAGAACTTGCCTGGACTATGTATCAGTTGCATGCATTGTGAAATATCGTCTGGTGCAGCGAATTGTGGTACTGCTGGCATATCTTTGCTGATGGTGTCACCAGTGATGCAATTTCCTTGCCAGCGCACCCCATGTTAATTGTGGTAATGCTGGCATATCTTTGCTGATGGTGTCACCAGTGACGCAATTTTTCCAAAGGAGCCATCAATTGGCTTGGTGTCGTGGCATTTCTGTATCCTCCTCCCTTCTACTAGTGATGGTCTAAAATTTGGGGGCCAACAGAGGTAAGGCAAAGAACCTCACCCCCCCACTGGCACCAAGGCTAAATTTGGGGGCCAACAGAGGTGAGGCAAGAACCTCACCCCCCCACACACTGGTGCATAGGCCTATCCACAAGCATGGCTGACTGCTGGACCGGTAGTCAGTGACGGGTTGATCTGATTGCAGTGGATTCAACCTAAGACAGGAAGCTGATGCCTAAAGGTCAGTTCTCCCATGACGGGTAAGAACCATATGTTGAATTGGACAACCTACCAGGCACGGTCCTTAAGCCACATTGCTTGTTGTTTAATTAATCAGAAGGGGGGAGATGCTGAGGGCCATTGCCAAGTAGAAATGACATGACGCATCGAAATTTCCTTGCTAGCGTACCCCATGTTAAATGGATTTCGCTGTTGACATTGCATGTAAGGTGACCTTGCTCAAGGAAGGTGGATCTGGGTTTAGAGTTGATCAGGTTTGAGGAAGTATCCCGGTCCTTGGGTTTAGGGCGTTCCCGGTTTAAGACAATAGGGGTTTTAGGGAAGTTGGAGGTTGAAGATTATTGCTGCCGGGATTAGGGTGTTCCTGCTGCTTGTTCCCGTTGAGTTCTCGTGAGATTCAAAGGAGATTCAAAGGAGATTGGAAAAAAGCCTCGTGGGGTAGGTGAATTGGGCGGAGGAGAACTGGGATTGCCCCAGAGCGTGTGTGGAGGCCGGTGTGAGTTCGGGAATAAAGAATTGCTGTTTGGATCTACAAAGCTGTGTGGTGGCTCGTGATTCTGTGCCCAGCCAAGACATTGGCAACAGTTTTCATTAGATTCTCTGATGAGTACTGCACCCAAAACAGCCCTGACCTCAGAGGACATCCATTTGTCAGGTCAACGCCTCGTCTTGAAGGAGAGTAATGGTAGCTATGGAGCACTCCTTATGTGTATGAGGACTATCCACATATTTCTACGTGGTTACTGCAAATGTTTCTTCTAACAACCCTACAGGGGAGCTGCTAAATTTTTTTCCCTCCAGACTTGAGTTATTTTTCCCCTCAATGGTCGCAAAATATTATTAACCTAAAATTAAGTGTTTTACCCCTTCTTAAGCATGCAGTTTAGTGACATTAAGATCACTGTCTCTGTTGTGCAACTGTCACCACCAGAGACCTCCACAACTCTTTATCATCTCCAAGTGAAACTCTGTCCCCTTTAATCACCAGCCCTCCAGCTCCGGGCAACTGCCACCCACCATTCCACATTCCCTCTCTATGAATTTGATTCCCCCCAGGTACTTCACATAAATGGATTCAGTCACTGTTGTGTTCAATGTGTTTCATGTGGCCTTTGAGACTCACCCAGGTTGCAGCCTGAGCCCAAATCTCCTACCTTCTTAAGGCTGAATGATGTTCCATTGTCTAGAGTACCCTATGGTATCCTCTGACATGCCACACGGTGCTTTTCCATTCATCTATTGGTAGAAGCTTGGGCTGCTCCCACCTTTTAACTATCATGAATAGCGCCACCATGAGTATGGACGTGCAAATAAGAGATGCTGATTTTACCTTAATTTTATAAATGACACAGACATAGAAATGAAAGTCAATGTCAAGTCACATGACTGGCAGTGAAAGCCAAAATCTGAACTCATAGAGGGGGCTCCAGAGACCAACCACATCAGGCGTCATGCCGTGCCTTGATCCATTCAGTAAGAGCAGGCAGATTCATCACAGCACCATTCACAACAGCCAAGAAATGGAAACAACCTAAGTGTCCATGAATGGATGCATGGATAAAGAAAAGGGAACGGAATACCATTCAGCCATAAAAAAGAAATTCTGTTACTTCCAATCATAAATAGAACTAGAGATTATTGTGTTAAGTGAAATAAGCCAGGCATGGAAAGACAATTACTGCATGATAGCACTCATATGTGGAATCCAAAAGAGTTGATCGAATAGAAGTTGAAAATAGAATAGGTGATATTGATCAATGGGCACTAAGTTATAGTTAGAGAAGAGCAAGAAGTTCTGGGGTGTTGCTGCACCGTAGGGTGTCTATAGACAACAATAGTGGACTGTATCTTTCAAAAAGCTGGAAGAAAGGATTTTGAGAGTTTTCACCATAAGGAAATGATAAATATTTGAGGAGATAGATTTACTTAACCTAATTTAAACTTTACACAATGTATACCTGTTTCTGAACATAACGTGGTACCCCAGAAACATGTACAAAACTATGTGTTTATGTGTCAGATTAAAAAAATAAACTCAGAAAAATCAGGCAGAGTAGGATCCTCACCAACTATCATGTTTACCCGAAGTTTCTTTCTTCGGACCTTATCAATGTCCAATAAGCACTTACAGTTTACTACATAATAAAATGGATAACATATAACACTGAAAATAATTAAAGCAAAAATGAGCCAAGACTAAGTAATAGGAGAATGTGCATGAAGCTGTAAGAAGTCCCAGCTTCTTCTCTTAATGTTGGTGGTGCCGGGTCTTTCTGCAAGGCCAATTTGACTCAAATATTTAAGGGGCAGGAGTAGGTTATTTCCTTAGTAACATAAAGTCATACCCGTAGAGTAGAACAACATATAATCTGATTTCAATCAGAATATGAAAATAAACATGAATTTTCAAATTCCCTAAGTTGTTATGCAAATCTCATCATGAAAAATTTCCAACATAAACAAAAGTAGCGTCCTTTCATTAGAAGGAGCCTCTGTAGCTCCTCACCAGACCCAACTCTTGTGAAGATTTGTACATCATTTGTTCATTTCTTTCTTCCTCCCTTTCTTGCTCCTTTCCTTCATTTTAATTGGTAAAGAATTCTAAAATAAATTTCAATCTTCATTTTCCGTCTACCTATTTAGCATATATGTCTAAAAGAAAAAAAGGAAAATAGACATGTTCTTATATAACTAACATGCCACGATCACACCCTTAAAATTAAAAATAATCTCTTGGTGTCATGCAACACTCATTCCACATTCAAATTCCCCAGAGTGTCTCAGGTCATGTCTTGCCTCTTGGCCTGCATGACCCAGAACCCACACAAGGTCCATTTCTAGAGCATAGCTGGCAGTCTCCTGAGCCTCTTTCACTCCGGAGCTACCCCTGGGCCTTTTCTGATGCCATTGGATATTTTTAGATCAGTCAGGTCAGTTATCCTGAAGGATCTCACTCCCTGGATTCATCTTTCCCATCTTCTCAACATCATTTAACTTGTATTTTTATCTCTCTTTTTTATTCCTGTAAACTAGAAATGAGTTCTAAGGAATCCATTTGATTCTGGTTTGACTCTAAATATTCTGCGTTTTGCTTTTTCTGGAATATTCCATGAGTGAAGCTGCACACTATCTGTTACATCCCATTGAGAGACCTCCACTGTCTGTCCCACCTTAGTGAGGTTCTGAGGGCAGCTGCTCCTCCTGCCTAGGTGAACATCCAGACCAGCCCTTCATGGACTGGTTTGCTTATTGGTCATCTGTGCCGATTTGAATCAGATACTTCATTATAGGTTGCAAAACTGTGACTTTCTAATTATGCTCTTGCTACGACCAGACAAACTACACCAGAACTGAATGACTTTAAACCATTGATCATTTTATTGGCACGCTGTTCCACAGATCACGGTTTGAGCAGAGCTTGCTTGGGCGGTTTTTCCTGGGGTCGTTCATTCTGCCTCAGTCAGCTGGGGGACCCTCAGAGCTCAGCCGCCTGCTGCTCTCTCTGCGTAGCTAACTCGGGCTCCTTCGTGCTCTCGGGGTAATCTTGCAGAAGACCAGCTTTGAGGAGCAAGTGTTCTAAGGACAAAAGCCAAAGCTGTGGGCCTCTGAAGGCTCAGCCTGCAGAGTGATAAAGCATCACTTCCAACTCATCCTTTGGGTCAGAACAAGTCAAAGGACCACGTTAGATTTTATATATGTATGGGATCTGTATATCTTGTCGTTGTCAAACTCCCCCTTTAACAAACTGAGTTTGTGTGTTTACATATTGGATGTCAATTCATTGGTCATCATCTTTTGAGGCTCAGATTGCTCCATCTTTAGGCCCTCATGCTGTCCAGGGTGCCAATCTGACATGCACCCTCCGGTCATTGACCACTCCCTTGCTTTCTCCACATCAAGGGGTCCTAGCTTACCTGTGCATGTTCTCCCAGAAGTGGTTCTTTTTCATAGAACTAGTATCTACAGACCGCCGTCTAGACACTAGGAACAGTACTGCTATAGAGTTACCTATGCTTCTAGACAGGGCTAATAATTCTTTGAATCATAAGTTAATACTGATGTCTTTAATTCGTATCCCAAGGATTTTTCTTATTGCCTTTGATTTTCCACTTGCATTCATTTTCTCTTAGGCTGAAAATAGGGACTTCAAATAGCCCATAAAATAGGTAAATTAATCATGAAGTAATATTACCAGTGTTACTACTAATACTAAGATTACTGGAAAGATTACTGGATGAAGTTTCATATTCGTTGCAGCTATTTGTCCCTACAAACTAGTCCCCTCATAGAAGCACAGGTTGAATAATGTCTTCTAAAGTCTCTTGAAATAATTATCGTCTCCAGGTGATTATGTCACTGAGTTGATCAAGAGGAGGCTTATTCATTTCAGTGCATTTTGAAATTTAAATTGGGTACTTTTGGACTCTATAAAACACTGACGTAATTCAGAGAGGTCCGGTTTTCATCTGTCCCCTCTGTCCTCTCCAACAGGTAACGACTTATATTTATTTCTCCAGTATTCCTTTTAGAAAAATAGAAGAAAATAGGTAAATATATTTATCTCGCCTCTTATGCGTCCACAAAAGGTGGATGTTCTACATCTTGCTGTTTCCGTCCTGTAATGTGCACTGGGGAAAACACCACGTCCATGTGCAGAAATCATCATGCTTTCTGTTTTGTTCTGTGCAGGGCTTTGTTTGGCTGTTGGAATTCCTTCGTGTGGATGCTCTATTGTTTATTCCCACAGTCCCCTATTAATGGAGACACCTGGGTTGTTTCCAATCTTTTGCTAATACAAATATGCTGTGATGACTAATTGTGTGCATATGCCTTATTGTATTTTTGGCAGTCTGGGGTACATTTCTAGAAGTGAGATTTTTGGATCAAAGGCTACAGTCATGTATCATTTCTCCAGACGTTGTCTGATTTCTTTCTATGGCACTCCTACCAGTTTAGGTCTTCCCCCAGCAATGTGAGATGGAGCCTTTCTCCCCACAGCCTCACCCCTGAATTATCACGAGAAACATGAGGTTTTGCCACTCTGTTGCAAAGGGTACTCTGTTGTTCTTGTTGTTATTATTATCATTTTGCATTTCTTTTTTTAAATGAAGTTTGGCATGTTTTTGTGTGTGTGTGTGTGTGTGTGTGTGTGTGTGTTTAGGGCTGTTTCCTTTCTTCTATGACCTGCCTGATGATATTTCTTGCTCATTTTAAAACCAGATTGTTCATCTTTTTCTCTTCCAATTTTAGGAGATCTTTATTTTTAATGGCATAGTTGTTTGCAATGCAAGTTTGCCAAGATCTGTCTCTGGAATCTGTTCATTGTGATTTTTTGCCCACATGGATTTTGAGAGGACATTCAATATTTTGAAGATGTTCTATGGGTTCGAGACCCAACCGGCACACCAACAAGGTTCTACGGACATCTGAGGTTGCTTCCCAGACTGAATTAAGCTACAGCCATTGATAATCAGACTCTGCCAACAGTTGCCTGGATCCCCACTTCCAAGCCCAGGTAATCAGAGGTATTCTTGCAAGAAGAAAGGTTCTGCCTGGTGCCTTGGCTTTAGAAACAAAGGAAACAACCATCTTCAGGGAGTCCTAGGGGAAGGTGGCTGCTTCTGAGACACACAGGAGGTGGCACGGCTCCTACCTAGAACTACTGTAGCCATGACTGTGGTTTCCAAGCATTTTCCCCAGCGGGGTCAAAGGGGAAAAACAGGTCCTTTTATCTTAATGAGGGTTCAACTAAAGTACATTTCATTGATTGTAGTAGGATTCAGAAGATGGTTCACAAGGATATCATTATGTTATATGCCTGGGGCACCATCAATTCAGTATGAGAAATTCTTGGTGACTGACCACTCTTGGCCCCAGTCACTAGTCTCTAGTCACTAGAGACAATGAATGGGTAGAGGTGTGGTTTGTTCACTTTACAAACTAAATCAGTTTGGTGTATTCATGTCACCCAAGGCCTGGGAGGCCGAGAAAGGGACCAAGTCACCTCACTTTAAGGTCAGAGAAAGAAAAGTAAACACATTTTATTACAACAATACTTATGCATTCCCAGCCCTAATCAATCCAACAATTAAAAACAGTTTTAGGATGGTACAATTGGATATGAGGAAATAGCTTCCAATACTCCATGGCACACTAGGATAATCATAATCATGGTTGGCCACAATTCATCGTATATTTAAAATAGCTCCTAGAGAGAATCTGGAATGTTCCTAACACAAAGAAATGCTGACTCTCTGAGGTGATACCTAAGCCATTTACCCTGCCCTGATCATTACACATTGTACACGTGTATTGAAATAGCCCACGAACCCCTGAAATACGTACAATTATTATATGTCAATTACAGATCAGAATAAAATAATAATATTCCAACATAGGATTTTATACTGTGTTTCAAAATTTGCAAAGCACTTTCTCCTGGTGGTCACAACCACCACAACAGGGTGAGCAAAAGCATTCAACAAGACCACACCCTAGACCAGAAAACCAAACCTGAATGAATTGAAGTTGGTCAGTATCACAGAGCTGACTCAGGAGAGCTGAGACCTGAATTCAGACCCAGGCTGGCTGCAGGGGTATGCGATCCCTGCCATCACCAGGGCCCCATGCCTACAGGGGCCCAGGCCTGTAGTTGTTGTAGTTCAATCCTCTGTTGTCATCATCAAAGATTTGTAATAAATTTTGTATTTTCAATCTGCACAGAGCTCCTTGAATTGTCCTGCCCTGACTCCAGATTTTTCTCCTAACAATTAGACTCACTGAAATAAAATTCATTCAGACCAACCTCTGGCCACTTCACCATGTTGAGCCCCTCACCCAGGACCATGGGAAGCTAAGTTCCTCAGGACCACAGTTGATAGCATATGTCTTTAAGTGCCTAAAACATGTAGAAAACAATAGCTTTGTTAATCGATCAGGCCAAATTCTTCAGAAAAACAAACACATATAGTAGAAATCATTGTTTTAATAAGGGAGAAGGAATAAAAATGTTTATTTTCCTGAAATATTATACTGAATATTGAATACTGATCTGACATGTAGGCCTTGGAGCAGAGTTCTAATATATATATATATTTTGGGGGGGGGGGAGGAGGTGTACATATGAAAGCCAGGTTATTGTTTGTAAGATTTAATCAGCAGTCCCAAGTGAGCTGGGAGGACTCCTGCCACTCTCAAAGACACCGGGTTTAACCTAACCAAGACCTGTCTCATGCATGATGCCATTCTAGCGTCACAAAGGGCTTCCATTTAAAATGCATCTTTCATTTTTCTACTGTGTATGTGTGTATATACACACACACATACACATATGTACATATATATGTTGCCATCTAACATTTGCACATCCACAAACTAATTAAATTAAGGGATGTTAGATGGAAACAGAAAATGAACATTGATAGCTAAGGATAAAGAAAGCCTGATCAATGCATATATGTCTATTCAGAAAGCATTTCATGGGGAATACTGTATGTGCTGGGCCCCCTTACTAAGCACTGGGATGCCAAGAGAAATAAGATAAAACATTTCCATAAATATTATTACCTACAGAATATATAAATCATCTCTTTTTTCCCTAGCCATCATGGGTCATATGGGTCATAAGTGTTGAATAAATTGGAAGGAGATAGAAATACTTCCTAACACCCATTAGTTGAAACAGCATGCTGACCACTTTGACCAGTGTCTTAAACAAGTCGATTAGAAGAGATCTTTCAGGTATGAAATTTGATTTATTATTCACTTGGGAATTGACAGAGAATGGATCTTGATACAAATTCCTCTGTAGGCTTTATTATATTGACATTTTGGGGGATAGATAATATATAGAACCCCTGGGCATATCGCTATCAAGGATGCTATTGATTCTATCAGCAGCATTATCCAGCAATTTTTCCTCATAACTATTTATGCAACTCTCCGTGATTTGTAACTCCGTGGTGAATTCCATGATGATCATTTTTCTGTGGCTGTTCCCGTTTCCCTGCTATGGGGTACCTCGTTTATGTCCTGAAACAAGGCTTGATTTTTAAGCCCAAAGATTTGGGATTCCATTTTAAAATGATGGAGAAGACATCAAAGAAGTTTGGGGAATTAGAATTAACTGTTCAGGATGAGAAGGAAACATTAGTCTCTTATTTTATTAGCTTCATGAGGTGGATCAGAGATAAGCAGTAGCAAAGTGGAAGAATGCAGATAAAATCAGAAGCGATTTCATGAGGCTAGCAAGAGAGGAAATTGGCAGGAACCTGATGCTTGAACAAAGTTGCCCCGACTCTTCCCGGCTGGATCCTCTGGGAGCTGCTTCAGAGTGCTGCTTCCCAGGCAAGAGTCAGGGCTGGCTTTTACTTGCTTAGCTGAAGGTGATTCAACCAAACCTACTCATGTACTTTTCTTCATCCACAGGGAGAAAGAAACAAACTGAGAAGAAGGGATAATAATTCCCAGGTTCATGGGAAAGATTGAAACCTGTTTGCAACCAGAAGCCCAAGCCCAGATCTTCCTAAGGAAGCTCCAGGAGATTGGAAAAGAATAATTTGGTTAGGTCCGCACGACTGAGGGTAACTAAAATCCCAGAGTGTAAACTCAAACTTAATTAATGTTGCTCAAACTTCAGTCTGCAAGATCACGTGCTCTCAATCGCAGAACCGGGAGTCGTGTGCTTAATGCCAAGGTGAAAAGCACGGTTGCTGCCTAGTGACCGTGACACCTGCCATGTGACATTATTTTTCGGTAGACCAGAAGTGTCCCCGGGTGGAAACCCCTCCCCACCACCCCAGAGCAGGTCACATTCTCTGGTTAGAATCTGCATCCTCAAGGGG